>NC_057795.1:304552572-304852572 GCF_018294505.1 Triticum aestivum
TCATTGGAAACTAAAACTTGTTGTCATGGCAACTTAAATTATAGAACCACGACGACTTTAAAATACATTTGACTTTTTTTGTATATTGTTCTATTTAGTATGCAAATTTGCCATGTACATGGAAATTTAGATGACATGGCAAACTAAATTTCAAAGGTATGGCAAATTAGTTTCCTGTACATTAGCAAGTTTTCATATATACACATCAGAATACATACAATATATGTATTATTTCAATCAGTGGCTACACAGTAGTTTTATTACAAAAAAGGATGGCAAATTTGCATGTTTTTAGTGAACCAAGGTGGGTGCAAAATATTAACTTCTTTTAAGGCCTATTTTTTGGTGGTGCTAAAAGCTGGGCTTTCTTTAAAATAAATTTGCCAGGATCTAAGTAATCATTTTCTCTAGTAAAGCTGCAATCGGACCACTCCTGTTTGATTTTCTACTACTATAGTATAATAAGTTTTAAACTTGAGACCAGCCATCCACCCTGATATAGAACATTTTTTAGCCGTTGATTTTTTTTCCACAAAGTGAATCGCTACCGCTTATCATACCAAAACTTAACTGGTCCAATGGCTATATTTTGCGGGATTCACTCCCACCGGTCACATGCCAAAACGAGGTTGAGAGGATTTTTCTGGAATTATCCACACACCACCTGCACATCTTTCACCTTCACTTGACGGTGATAAAAAACAAATCCATTCAAAATCTTCGGTCGCCGCTTTTGGAGTTACTGAAGGGTAAGAAGATCTTATTTACAATTTAACCCAAGTCACCACGTGCACAACACGTTCCTTCAACTAGTATAATTGGATCATGACATTTTTGTTTTTTAGATCCCATGGCACATTTATTGGATATACCTTTGTAAATTTATAAATTAGAGGATGGCAGTTTTATATGAACAGCATGAAAATTTATAATTAGAGCATGGCATCTGTGATTTTATGTTTCTCTACTTGATATATTTTTTGTTCATGACAATTTATTTATTTTTCAAAAACCAGTTAACTGGGCACCCCATTTTGAGAGAGGAGTAGAGATGCACATGTATTAAAGTTTCTATTTTCTATTCTTGATGAGGTCCACTAGTAATAGCTTGTGTTGGAAAGAAGAAATCGATGTAATTGCCTCAAGCTATTTTTTCTTACGGGGCATGTGTATCCATATTGACACCATTGTACATGCCCTTATACACTTGAGAGAGAGAGGCGACATACAGGGTAGTTCATCTTCTCTGCACCCCTGGGTTATGTGAAATCAGATACAAGGGTCCAATGCTCCAACCGTCAACAACCAGCCGCCTCCGAAGTCTGAAGCCTGGCTCCTCTGTCCCACCGCCTCTGCGCAGAAGGCCACCGCTCCCTCTTCCGTGGACATGCCCTTGAAAGTCCTCGCATGGCGCTGCCGTCGCCATCGGCGAGTTAACATGCCCTTGGCCTGTCGTCTCATTGATTCGGCCAGCGACAAGCCACAGGGCACTCAATTATAGCTGCCTCGAGGGGGTTCAGCTAGCCGCTGGTTCGCTCGGCACGACGACGACGTCCCAGTGCCAATTCATGGTCGCAGGAGGATGCAACACTCTGTTTCAAACCAACCCGACGGCCTAAATCGCACAAATGTACGTAGTAAAAAGAAAATAGAACAACCCGGCCAAGAGCTAGCCATGCATGCACGCAAAGGATGATGCACCCACAACGGAGGTTCGTGCAGAGTACTTTAGTGCCGTCCATGCATCGGATGACTGTGGATGCATGTCAAATTGGGCTAAGAGCATGGTTAATAGTAGAGCGTGCCATGTCATCATTAATTACTCGTACAATAGTACTGATGGCATAACTGGCTATAATGTTACAACTTTTTTTCATTTTCTCATTTTACTTAGGAACATGCGTAGTGGCAGGCTCTTGCATAGCCCGCTACTTCACTCTTTTCATGTTTCTCAGGAAAAAAATGTCATGTAAGCAGGTTTATAGTCCATGTACTTACTCTAAGAGCATCTCAATAGCTTGTATGTTAACTTGTCCAAAATTTGCACGGCACGCAGGGTGCCCAGCCCTTCCTGGCCACCTGATTGCCTTGCAATCCAAAAAGTAGTTGGACCCCGCATGAGGGAACAATAAGTTTTAAATTATAATCTTTAAAATTTATGATTTCGCATCTAATACTTGTGGTTTTCTCAGTCACTCGTATCAAGTTTCAGGGTTAAAACTTTAAGTGATCTTTTTTTACAGAAGTTTTGATTTTGTCGATTCGATCATACTAAGATTGAAACTTACCATAATATTTTAAAACTTATCAAAATGTATTCAAATGGATCTTATTTGAAAACTCTTGTCACAAATTATATGAAAACATAATTTAATTTGGACTTTTCTTCAAAAGATATGAAAAATTGAAAATCGAAAGCGAAAAAAGAAAAAGCACACGCGAGGGACCCGATGCTCCTGCACCTGCGTGCCACAACTTATATCCCGCTAACTTGTTGGTAAAATTGTTCATGTGATCAAGAAATAAGTTATAATATAAGCATTTTAATAGTGTATCAAATGTGTCTAATAGGAAATGAGAGAATTAAAAAGATTGCTCTCTCTCTCTCTTTGCACTTTTGTGATTGTGTGATGGTTGTTGATTCATGACCGGCTCATTTCTTTTAGAGCTCATTCATTATATGTTCTCATCATATATTATGTCCAATCAAACCAAACAGTTGCCCATTATACATAAATACATAATTACCGGGTTTTTGCGCTATTCCTTTTGAGTATTGCACATTTAGTATTTCATTTGATTTTTATTAGTATTCTTTGTTTTCTTGTGTCTACAGGCGCTTTGGATCAACCTAGACCAAGGCACGATGAAAGGACCAAGGACGGGTCCAATACTAAGGAACCAGACTTAGGCGTTTCAGAAGGTGGAAAAGGTTTTTTTGAAGTACCCCAAATCAAGATCCAAGACCAGAAATGAATCGGTGTTGCTCCCAAGAACGTCAAAATTGGAGTCTGTAAGAAGAAATAATGACTAAAACACCAGAGAAGGACAGAACGAAAGACGTCATTCCATTTGATCATGCACGGTCGTATGGATGCTTGTCGGTGTCAAAACCGGCGGATCTCGGGTAGGGGGTCCCAAACTGTGCGTCTAGGCGGATGGTAACAGGAGACAAGGGACACGATGTTTTTACCCAGGTTCGGGCCCTCTCGATGGAGGTAAAACCCTACTCCTGCTTGATTGATATTGATGATATGGGTAGTACAAGAGTGGATCTATCACGAGATCAAGGAGGCTAAACCCTAGAAGCTAGCCTATGGTATGATTGTTGTAATGGTTGTTGTCCTACGGACTAAAACCCTCCGGTTTATATAGACACCGGAGAGGGCTAGGGTTACACAGAGTCGGTTACAATGGTAGGAGATCTACATATCCGTATCGCCAAGCTTGCCTTCCACGCCAAGGAAAGTCCCATCCGAACACGGGACGAAGTCTTCAATCTTGTATCTTCATAGTCTTGGAGTCCGGCTGACGATGATAGTCCGGCTGTCCGGACACCCCCTAGTCCAGGACTCCCTCAGTAGCCCCTGAACCAGGCTTCAATGACGATGAGTCCGGCGCGCATATTGTTCGGCATTGCAAGGTGGGTTCCTCAGAAGATTGTGAACGCCAGGATAGTGTCCGGCTCTGCAAAATAATTTCCACATTCCACCGTAGAGAGAATAATATGTACACAAGTTCCATCTGCTGACGTATTTTGTGGCATGACGTCACGCCACTACCAAGCCTTCATTTTTTATTATACCACCTCAGCGCGTTTAGCGAAGCGGTTTCCTTGGCACGTCCTGTCGAAGCAGAGATCGTGTTCCCCTTATTCCGGGATTCCCATCAATACGGACGTGGGTAACCCAACCGCGCCATTGATGGTGGCGCTTGGGAGATAAGCGAGTTTTACCAGGCTGGTGGGGACGCATAGTCTTCGTCCACCTATATATAAGGGGATAAGGATCCACTTTTTTACCTACGCCCTCTTCCCCCTTTGCTTATCCATCTCCGTGCACTCGAGCTCCAGCGCCCAAGCCCGCACATCTCGTCTCAACCTTCTCCAGTCATGTCTGGAGCGGGAGGCAAGTGGTTGGCCTCCTCCGTTAAGGAGGAGCACATCGAAAAGCTGCGCGGCGCCGGATACCTCTCCAGCGACATCGCGCACCGGCTGCCCGACAAGGGGCAGCTCATCCCCATCCCCAGGCCCCATGAGAGGGTCGTATTCTTTCCCCACTTCCTCCGCGGACTGGGCTTCCCGTTGCACCCCTTCGTCCGGGGGCTCATGTACTACTACGGCCTGGATTTCCACGATCTGGCGCCAAACTTCATCGTCAACATCTCGGCGTTTATCGTCGTGCGCGAGGCCTCCCTCTGCATCCAGCCCCACTTCGGCTTGTGGCTCAAGACCTTCAATGTCAAGCCGAAGGTAGTGAAGGGCGTCCAAGCGGAATGCGGAGGCGCCATGTTGGGCAAGATGCCCAACGTCATCTGGCTCGAAGGGGCCTTCGTGGAGTCTGTCAAGGGGTGGCAATCGGGGTGGTTCTACATCACCGAGCCGCACGACCCTAAATGGGCGGCAGCCCCCGAGTTCAGATCTGGTATCCCTATGCAGCTCACCTCCTGGAAAAAGAAGGGCTTGCTGTGGGGTAGTTCGGAGGAGATGACATGACTCCAGTCCTGTCTCCAGACCTTGGTGAACAAGAAGCTTAGGCTTGTCAATGTGATCCAGGTCATGCTCGTCCGCCGGATTCTCCCCTGCCAACAGCGGGCCTTTAATTTGTGGGAGTTCAATCCGGCACAGCACCGGACCCTGAGCGGGCACTTCGACACGACGTACGAAGATGCTTGGAGGGTGATGTTCAAGGGCGGAGAAGCCCCCGCGTCCGCGACGGAAGACCGCGGATTCAGCACCAAGCGCCCGGCCGGTGAGGTAAGCTTTGTTATCCTCTATGGGACACTTATCTTCTTTCACAATTTAATTTTATGTGGGATCTAAAACTCCCAATGCCTTTGACAGGACTGGCAGAGGACGTCCGGATAGGTAGACTATCCGGCTCCCCTTCCCGAAGACCTAGCGGACGCCCGTTTAACGGGGCTGTTAGTCCCGACACTTTATGTGGTGCCGGAGAAGAAGGCCAAGAAGAAGGCCGCGGGAACTCGAAGAAGTTCCCGGCGCCAGGTGATATGGGACTCATCGTCCGATGGCTCCGAGGCGGACTCCTTCCCCGAAGATGAGGAGGAGAAAGAGGATTCTCTCCCGGAGGGGGGAGAGAGGAAAAGGAAGGCTTCCCCAACGGGGGAGGCCGAAGGGTCCAAGAGGGGAAGGACCCTTCTCCCGGACAGCTCCGCCAACGCCAATGATGGCGACGAGGAGTGGCCCTCAAGGGCCAAGCCCCTGGCAAGATCGTAAGTATCCGGACTCCTGAGTGATTTGTAATTTCTTTTTCGTGCCACGTAGTGTCCTTCTAATGCCGCATACTATCTGTAGCCTGGCCGAGGAGGATCTTCCCGCTTCATCCAGCGGGTCCTTGGCGCTGTCGGATGTGGATTCCATTCCGACCGCCTCCTCCCCTCGTGGTGCCGAGGACGCCGAGGTGGGATCCCAGGAGGGGACCCGCCAGGAGGGGGATGCTCCGGAGGTGCCACAAGGCAACCTCCCGGACTTTGTGCCGGACTCCGTGCCGGAACCCGCAGTGGTCCCGGAGTCCGGCAGGCAGCCCCTTCGCAAGAAGGGCAAGACCGTGACACCGGCAGCCTCCGTCCAACCGGAGGCGCCGGACAACTTGTTGGAGGCGCTCAACGGTGCTTCCATCGAGGAAGAGCACCGCACTATCATGAGTGCGGTGATTCAGAAGGTTCAGCTCGCCAAGAGTGGGCTGACCGAAGCGTGCAGTAGCCTTCTAACAGGCTTTGAGGTAAGAGGTTTAAAATATGTAATGTAATACCGCATAGACAGTAGCCCCTGATGCTCGGTTCGGTGTTCGGAAAGAAAAATCGGATTGAGTATCTAAAAAAGATATACACAGGAGTACTAAAAATTATGTCAATATGGGTTTGTAGGCTGCACTGCTAACCTCTGCCGCACTTACTGCGGAGGTCGGTGCTTTGAAGCAGGGCCTCGAGCAGTCCGAGCAAGAGCTCGGCCATGCCAAGAAGCAGCTCGAGGACAAGGAAGGTGAGTAACACCGCTTTTAAATTGGTACCTTACAGAAAAGGATTTTGGTTGCAATAGAAATAACAAGGATAACGTGGGTATTGCAGGGGCCACGAACGAGGTGGCGACCCTGAAGGAGACCATGTCCGCGGCCGAGCGCAATGCGGCCGCGGAACGAGCGGAGCGCGAGAAGCAAGAGGCGCGGGTGGCGGAGGTGCGGCAAGAGCTCCAGGCTCTCATGGAAAAGCATGAGAGTTTGGAGCGCGACTCAAAGACTCGAGAGTCCGAGCTTGCCTCGGCTCTTGAAAGTGCCAAAGCCGCTAAGGCCGAGGCCCATAAGGCCCTCCAGGAGATTGAGGAGGTGAAGAAAATAGCGGCGGGTAAGGCATTTTTCATGCAAAGCAAGCATGTGAATGTAAATTACATGTTACTTACCCGAATTCGGAGCTCTCCAGGGGCGTTTGCAGATCTGCCTTGCAGCGTGTCCGATGCCGCCGCATTCTACCGGGCTGAGGAGGGGAGCTCAACGGAGAAGGTCTTCTAGTCTCAGTACGCTGAGGCCGGACATCCGGTGCCCCCTAGCGACCAGCTGAAGCAGCTGGTCGAGCTCCACAAGGTAGCCGAGCAGGCCATGAAGGGCCTCATAGTCCGGCTGTGGCCTGGAGAGGCCATGCCTGGGAGCTACTTCGGCCTCGTGCGGCGGCTGGTGGATGCGTGCCCCTGGGTGGAGGTCATCAAGCGCTCCGCCTGCATTGAAGGTGCCCGTCGGGCCCTTGCCCACGCAAAGGTGCATTGGGGCAGGCTGGATGCGGAGAGGCTTCTGACGGACGTGCCGCCTCCGGGCAAGGAGTATCGTACGCCCGAAATGTACTATAAGACTGTCCTGAAGGGTGCCCGCAAGATTGCGGATGAGTGCCCCAGAGATGTAATTATTGAGTAAACTCACCATGTGTTATCCTGTGCGCTGAAAACATTGTTCATATGCGCTAAGCAACGCTTATTTGATTTAAAATATTACCTTCTGTCCGGCCGTTTATTAAATCTGAGAGATGGCATTCGTCGGCTTCAGCCCCCATGCCACGAGTGCTGGGGTGTTCGGGATAAACTTGAGCACTCTTGTTCCCATTTTTGGGTCCATCTAGGGAGGCGCTCAACACAACGAACAAGGCAAACGGACTTATAATGCTTGAACACTCTCACTTAGCCATAGAATTCTATAATTTTAAATTTCGGCGAAGCCCCTAGTGTTCGGAAGACCGAATTCGGGGCGCTATCCACGCCTGGGCCGGACACTATCCGGTTCCTCGCTCTAAGCGGCATAAGTCTTTAAGGACTCGAAAAGACCTCTCGAACAGCGACCAGTCTCTCGCCTTATCATGACAGTCAGTTTTAGCTTTCTCCACTGAGGCGCTCGCCCAGCTCAACCGGGGCGCAATCACAGTGGTTCTCCCAGTGCTACCTTAGCCGACAGAACGGAACGTAAGGTACCAAAACATGTGAGCCGGGCAAACCCAACTATTGACCCAAGACATGATTCAGAGCCGATGCATATAATGCTATAAGTTCGGGGTGCCGCACTTGTGAAAGTGTTCGGACTTCACACCATAATGCGGGGAACATAAGCCCCTGATGTATTCGGCCGTACCAAATTGTACGGATGCAAGATGTCATAAATGAACATATATATAGAAAGGAATGCAATTATAAAGAAAAAGTAATGCATTGTTTATTCAGGGAATTCTGCCATAAGTGCAGAACGATACAAATAGTGCGGTAAGCAAGGGAGTGGACTATTTTAAACATGTCCCCCTCCAGGGGTGGGCTGCGGAATGGTGTAATAAACAGATTTAATGCTCGTAATGGAGACCACCTGAGTGTTCGTCGTAGCCCTTGTTCCTCCCTGGCTGTTGCATCGTGAGTTCGGCCGATCTACTGCCGGACAGGGCCTCTTGTAAACGGAGTCCTGTGGATAAGATAAAAAAAGGAAAAGAAAAAGAGCGACACACTTAGGAGCCCCTGGTGTGGTTGAGCCGCACTCTGGGCCTGTTGTGGTCGTGCCCCTCCCCCTGTTGGGGAACGTTGCAGAAAATTAAAATTTTTCCTACGGTTTCACCAAGATCCATCTATGAGTTCATCTAAGCAACGAGTGAAGGGAGAGAGTTTGCATCTACATACCACTTGTAGATCACGAGCGGAAGCTTGCCAAGGGGATGGTGATGATGGAGTCGTACTCGAACGTGATTCGAATCACCGATGTCCAAGTGCTGAACGGACAGCACCTCCGCGTTCAACACACGTACGGGACGGGAGACGTCTCCTCCGTCTTGATCCAGCAAGGAGGAAGGAGAGGTTGAGGAAGGCAGCTCCAACGACAGCATGACGGCGTGGTGTAGTTGGTGCAGCGGTACTCCGACAGAGCTTCGCCAAGCACGTACGGAGGAGGAGAGGTGTTGGGGAGGGGAGGGGCTGCGCCTTGAGTTGTGGTGTCTTGCAGCCCTCCCCTCACCCCTCTATATATAGGGGAAGGGGAAAGGGGGGCCGGCCCTCTAGGGAAAACCCTAGGGAGGGCGGCGGCCAAGGGGTGGGGGGCTTGCCCCCCAAGCAAGGGGGGTGCGCCCCCTTTAGGGTTTCCCCCCAACCCTAGGCGCATGGGCCCAAGGGGGGGGGGCGCGCCAAGCCCACTAGGGGCTGGTTGCTATCCCTACGCAGCCCAAGTGGCCCCCCGGGAGGGGTAGTCCCTCCCGGTGGACCCCCGGAACCTTTTCGGTGGTCCCGGTACAATACCGGTATGACCCCGAAACTTTCTGGTGCCCGTTTAACAACTTCCCATATATAAAACTTTACCTCCAGACCATTCCGGAACTCCTCGTGACGTCCGGGATCTCATCCGGGACTCCGAACAACATTCGGTAATCACATACTTGTCTTCCTGATAACCCTAGCGTCACCGAACCTTAAGTGTGTAGACCCTACGGGTTCGGGAGACATGCAGACATGACCGAGACTCTCCGGTCAATAACCAACAGCGGGATCTGGATACCCATGTTGGCTCCCACAAGCTCCTCGATGAAGTCATGGGATGAACCACGATGTCGAGGATTCGATCAAACCCTGTTACAATTCCCTTTGTCAATCGGTACGTTACTTGCCCGAGACTCGATCGTCGGTATCCCAATACCTTGTTCAGTCTCGTTACCGGCAAGTCACTTTACTCGTACCGTAATGCATGATCCCGTGGCCAATCACCTTGGTCACCTTGAGCTCATTATGATGATGCATTACTGAGTGGGCCCAGAGATACCTCTCCGTCATACGGAGTGACAAATCCCAGTCTCGATCCGTGTCAACCCAATAGACACTTTCGGAGATACCTGTAGTGCACCTTTATAGTCACCCAGTTACGTTGTGACATTTGATACACCCAAAGCATTCCTACGGTATCCAGGAGTTACACGATCTCATGGTCGAAGGAAGAGATACTTGACATTGGAAAAGCTCTAGCAAACGAACTAACCGACCTTTGTGCTATGCTTAGGATTGGATCTTGTCCATCACATCATTCTCCTAATGATGTGATCCCGTTATCAACGACATCCAATGTCCATAGCCAGGAAACCATGACTATCTGTTGATCACAACGAGCTAGTCAACTAGAGGCTTACTAGGGACATATTGTGGTCTATGTATTCACACGTGTATTACGATTTCCGGATAATACAGTTATAGCATGAATAAAAGACTATTATCATGAACAAAGAAATATAATAATAACACTTTTATTATTGCCTCTAGGGCATATTTCCAACACCCCCTATGCCCAAGGTATCTCCAGAGCGTAATGATGTACGCGGGGAGCTTGTCTTGCGATCATGCAAGGGCTGGGGGTGGGGCCGCATTGCTACGTGTGCTCGGGACGTGCCAGGTGGTCTTGATGTATGTTGCTCCGGGCGCGTTTAATCATGTCCGGTCTTTTAATGGCTGGACTCGAAAATTGCCTTAAGAGGCTGTTCTGGACTTCTGCCGCGAGAGCCGCTGTGTGTTCCTCCGTTCGGAGGGAGCGTTCAGTGTTTCCGTTGACCGTGATGACTCCACGAGGGCCTGGCATCTTGAGCTTGAGGTATGCATAATGCGGCACCGCGTTGAACTTTGCGAACGCAGTTCGTCCAAGCAGGGCATGATAGCCACTGCGGAACGGGACTATGTCGAAGATTAACTCCTCGCTTCGGAAATTATCTGGGGATCCGAAGACCACTTCCAACGTGACCGAGCCTGTGCAATTGGCCTCGACACCTGGTATGACGCCTTTAAAGGTCGTCTTTGTAGGTTTAATCCTTGAGGGGTCTATGCCCATTTTGCGCACTATATCCTGATAAAGCAGGTTCAGGCTGCTGCCGCCGTCCATGAGGACTCTAGTGAGGTGAAATCCATCGACGATTGGGTCTAAAACCAATGCGGTGAATCCGCCATGGCGGATACTGGTGGGGTGGTCCCTTCGATCAAAAGTGATTGGGCAAGAGGACCACGGGTTGAACTTCGGGGCGACTGGCTCCATCGCATATACGTCCCGAAGTGCACGCTTCCGCTCCCTCTTCGGTATGTGGGTTGCGTATATCATATTTACCGTCCACACTTGTGGGGGGAAACCCTTCTGTCCTCTACTGTTCGGCGGCCGGATCTCCTCCTTGTCGTCGCTATGTAGTCCCTTGTCATTGTTTTCGGCAATTAACTTGCCTGCCTTCTTGAATACCCAACAATCCCTGTTGGTGTGGTTAGCTGGCTTTTTGGGGGTGCCGTGTATCTGGCAAGAGCGGTCGAGTATTCGGTCCAAATTGGACGGACCCGGAATGGTTCTTTTGAATGGCTTCTTCCGCTGACCGGGTTTAGAGCCTCTGAATCTGGCGTTGACTGCCGTATCCTCATTGTTATCGCCGTTAACGCGGCGTTTGTTTTTGTTTCGACGCGACCTGCCATTTTGGTCCTTAGTATCCGAACTGCCAGCATTTTTGCTGAGGTTGTTGCTGCGAGCTAGCCAGCTGTCCTCTCCCGCACAGAAGCGGGTCATGAGTGATGTGAGGGCTGCCATGGATTTCGGCTTTTCTTGTCCCAGGTGCCGGGCTAGCCACTCGTCGCGGATGTTATGTTTGAAGGCTGCGAGGGCCTCTGCATCCGGACAGTCAATGATTTGATTTTTCTTTGTTAAGAACCGTGTCCAGAACTGTCTGGCCGATTCATCTGGCTGCTGAATTATGTGGCTTCGGTCATCGGCGTCTGGTGGTCGCACATATGTGCCCTGGAAGTTGTCGAGGAATGCGGCTTCCAGGTCCTCCCAACACCCAATTGACTCTGCGGGCAAGCTGTTAAGCCAATGCCGAGCTGGTCCTTTAAGCTTGAGTGGGAGATACTTGATGGCGTGGAGATTGTCGCCGCGGGCCATATGGATGTGAAGGAGATAATCTTCGATCCAAACCGCGGGGTCTGTTGTCCCATCGTAGGATTCAATGTTCACGGGTTTAAACCCTTCTAGGATTTGATGATCCATTACTTCGTCTGTGAAGCATAGTGGGTGTGCGGCGCCTCTATATTGAGAAATGTCACGACGTAGCTCAAGAGAGCGTTGTCTGCTGTGTTCGGCCCGGCCGGGGTTGCTGTATCCGGCGCGACGGTAGTCGTCGTGGGTCGTGGGGCGCCCACGTGATCCGTAGATGGACGTGGATTGTCTTGCCTTATCCTCCAATATATCCCGCAAGTCCGGCGCATTCCCTCGTGGCTTCATACTTTTTGAGCGGTGCCGGGGTACGGTCCTGAAGGAGGGCCTAGATGCCTCTCTGTCGCGACCACGGGGTGGTCGGTCTTCCGTATTATGCGCTGGTGATGAAGGTTTGTATGCTTCCTCCTCTAGTCGGGGGAGCAACTTGCGTTTTGGGTAGCTCTTGGAGGGGCGTTTGAGTTCATACTCTTCGGCCGCGAGGACTTCGGTCCATCTGTCGGCCAGCAAGTCTTGATCAGCTTGAAGCTGTTGCTGCTTTTTCTTTAGGCTATTTGCCATGGCGATAAGCCTGCGTTTAAAATGCTCTTGTTCGACGGGATCCTCGGGCACGACAAATTCGTCGTCGTTGAGGCTTGCTTCGTCTCTGGAGGGAGGCATGTAATTGTCATCCTCTAACTCCTCATCTGCCGCTCTCTCTCGAGGGCTGGCTTCCCCGTCCTCCTGTGCTGAATTGTGCTGGAGGGGGTTGTCTTCGGCACTCTCTGGGGTGTTATTATATCCAGTGCCGGAATCTCCATTTTTGCTATGGCGGGATTTAGAGCGGCGCCGCCGACGTCGGCGCTTGGGCTGTTTCTTAGAGGAATCTGCCTCCGCTGCTTCTTCACCGTCCCCGTCCTTTGGGGTGTCCACCATGTATATGTCATATGACGAGGTGGTCTTCCAGTGCCCTGTAGGCGCCGGTTCTTGATCGTCTCCGGCATCGTCGTCCATACCGTCGATGTCTTCGGAGTCATAGTCTAGCATGTCGGTTAGATCGTCGACAGTGGCTACGAAGTGGGTGGTGGGTGGGCTTCGAATTTCTTCATCGTCCGCATCCCAGCCATCCTGGTCGCAGTCCGGCCAGGGCTCTCCTGATAACGAGAGATACTTTAGCGAATTCAGGATATCGCCAAAGAGTGAGTGATGAAAGATGTCCGCAGCGCTGAACTCCATAATCGGCACCCAATCGGATTCGATTGGCAGGGGCGCCGGAGGCTCGGAGTCCGGCGAGGAGTCCAGCACCTTGGTGTCACAAGCTTTGTAAGGGACAAGGTCGGTATTCGGCTCTATCGCCGTAGGAGTTGCAGTTCCCGAGGCGGTGTCCAGCCACCCGTCCTCGATCTGAGCGATCGGCTCCGAACTATAGGTCGGAGCGGATTCGTGTGCGGCCTCCAAGGCACTGTCCGGCGGCAGAGCTAGATAATACCCATCGTGACAGTGCGGCACGCTCGGCTGTGGCTCGAATCCGTCGAAGATCAAATCTCCGCGGACGTCAGCCGTGAAGTTTAGGCTCCCAAATCTGACCCGATGGCCAGGGGCGTAGCTTTCGATCTGCTCCAGATGGCCAAGTGAATAGGCCCGCAGTGCAAAGCCGCCGAATACGAAGATCTGTCCGGGGAGAAAAGTCTCACCCTGGACGGCGTTGTTGTTGATTGAAGAAGCCATCAAGCCTATCGGTGACAACACAGAGGAACTCTCAATGAAAGCACCAATGTCGGTGTCAAAACCGGCGGATCTCGGGTAGGGGGTCCCGAACTGTGTGTCTAGGTGGATGGTAATAGGAGACAAGGGACACGATGTTTTTACCCAGGTTCGGGCCCTCTCGATGGAGGTAAAACCCTACTCCTGCTTGATTGATATTGATGATATGGGTAGTACAAGAGTGGATCTACCACGAGATCAAGGAGGCTAAACCCTAGAAGCTAGCCTATGGTATGATTGTTGTAATGGTTGTTGTCCTACGGACTAAAACCCTCCGGTTTATATAGACACCGGAGAGGGCTAGGGTTACACAGAGTTGGTTACAATGGTAGGAGATCTACATATCCGTATCGCCAAGCTTGCCTTCCATGCCAAGGAAAGTCCCATCCGGACACGGGACGAAGTCTTCAATCTTGTATCTTCATAGTCTTGGAGTCCGGCTGACGATGATAGTCCGGCTGTCCGGACACCCCCTAGTCTAGGACTCCCTCAACGCTCGTATGAGGTGATTTTGGCTCTGAAAGTTGCCCTTTCAGACGTGATTCTTCACTGATTTCATCCCTATTTGTACCCATGAGAACCTCAACAATAACGAATGGTTTGGGAGAGGATAAGGCTCATCTTAAGACCTTGGATGCATCCCATCAACAGAGGAGACTGAGGAGGCGTCATATATATATGAACCTCCAACCCTAGCCACTGCCATCTCATCTCATTCATCAACAACACGTCCATCTCCACCGCTGCTCCATCCACCACCATGGAAGAGGGACAAGATCAAGAGAAGAAGAGGAGGCTCCACCACCGCGAGTATCGACCTTCGGGTCGATGCCATCTCCACCACATCGGCACCTACACTGTTCCCTGCCCTCATTGTCACCATCGTCGATGTTGCCATCATTATCATCATCATCACCACTACATCGTCGTCTCCACCAACACCACCACGCCTTCTCCCTTCACCGGCTTGATGCCGTCTTGTAACTTGACCCCAACTTCTATGTCGTTCGTCTTTATGTTTGAGTAGTTGTACTAGTTCTTGGGGATATGGATGAACTCTTTATGTGATCAATAATCCTCTTGTTCATGTTCGAGTTAGTACCCTTCACGAGTGTTGAGAGAAGGCCTCGCTCGCATTACCGCCGTGATTGGCCATGAAGCCGGTAGTATCTTTGTAGGGGTTAGAATGTTGAGGTAATTTGAGGTTATAATAAAGTCCTAGTCCGAGTTGTTACAATTGATAGGGGAGTACAGGTAAACCTAAATCTGGTTCTACCACAGGGAAACCATTAATTAATTGTATGTAATAACCAACACGGGGAAGCTACGGTCGGCGGCGTATGTGGCATGAAGTCTACGTGAGAATAGGACATGTTCTGTACCGGGAACAGCCCACTTATGCGCTTGAAGAGTGGCTAAGAGATATAAGTACATACTAGCAGTAATGATTCTGGAACCCTCGAGAACGCTTTACTACTCAAGTGTCATCCTTACTAATTTAGTGTTATTTAGTTCTTGTTTTTACCTTCTAGTCCATATATAGTAAACACTCTTTTTTGCCTAGAGCCGGATATAGTAGACTATTTTCAAACTTCGGTTTAGGTACATATGTGATGAAGTCATGTACCTAGGGTAGGGTCATAGACCTGATCTAAGTACCCTACCCAAGGACACCCTTAGAAGAAACTACCTTCCAGTCGACCAAGAGGGACTTCACTCGACGGACTTGAAAGACTCGACCATGAAGACTCACTCGACCACCAGAAGGTCAAGAAGCACTCTGTACCGCAACGGTCTGTAATTAAGTAGACTTTATGGTATTTAGGACACTTTATGTGAGGCGTTACCAGTAACGCCTAGACTTAATGTACTTTAAACCCCGCGTTACTGAGGGCCAGAGGGGTCTGGCAGGCACTATATAAGCCACCCCCCTCCTCAGTGTAAAGGGTTCGCACCCGTGTAATTCATACACACATAATCCACTCGACCGCCTCCGGGCTCCGAGACGTAGGGCTGTTACTTCTTCCGAGAAGGGCCCGAACTCGTACATCTCTTGTGTTTACAACTGCTCCATAGCTAGGACCTTGCCTCTCCATACCTACCCCCCACTCTACTGTCAGACTTAGAACCACGACAGTTGGCGCCCACCTTGGGGCCGGTGTCTTAGCGATTTTTGGAGAAGTTGCGATTCTTCCGACTACTTTCATCATGGTTGCTGGTGGAGTCTTGGTCGAGGGCCGCGAGATCCGTCTCGGCTCTCACCTTCATCGCCGACGACTCCGCTTGGCTCCAGGAGGCTCCACTCGACGTTGATGCGCTCCCCGTCCGCGGTGCGACGCATTTTCGCGCATGTGTCCGCGGTGTTCTACTACGGCAACCGTCGACTCCATATCGGTCGACTCCCCTATTGATCACCCTTCCGGTCTCCCGCCAGCGCAAGCGCTCTGGTCGGTCAAGACTCCAGCGGTGGGTGAGACACGCGGTGGCTCGCCAAACGGCCATCACCCAAGTCGCGACAATCGAGCCCGACGAATCTCTCTACGGCCTGTTCGATCTGTCGACTGGCTCCGTAGAGACTGCATCCGAGTGTGATAGCAGTGATCTAGCGGCGGAGGTCTTGATGGTCAACGAGCCTCGCAGCCCTCCCGGTTTCCCTCGTGAGGACGGGGTAGACGGTGGAGGCGACCCCGCTCAAGTCCATGAAGAGTACCAGCCCGAGCCACTTAATTCCCTTCAGAGGGAAGAACTTCGTCGCAGGAACATGGATGCCCTGCATACTCCCATCGCGGGAGACCCCCGAGGCTCGCGCCTTGGAGGAGGCACGTTTGGCCAACTTGGCTGAACGCGCTCGTCTGGAGAACCTTCAGCGAGCACTCAACGAGCGCGCGCGGCAACGAGTACTCGACGCCAATCAACGTCAACTCTTCCCGCCGACTCAGGTATATCGAACCCCGATTCAGAATTTAGCAGCTGCAACCCGTATAGCAGAGTCCATCCAGCCCTCTCAGTCGGAAGCTGGCAGAGGCTTGATGCAGATCAGAGATTTGCTCCGGGCAGCAGGAGATCAGAATTCAGCCGTGTCGCAGTCACGCAACAGAATTCACAGTCGATCCGTCGCTGCGAATACGGTTCAGTCGGCTCACAGTCCCAGATCGCCTCCGCGGCGTGAAGGACGCGAGAATCGGCGAGACCAGTATGGTGACCGACATGATCGTGATGATAGGCGTCGAGTGCCCACTCCTCCCCGAGGGGTGGGTCTTACGCTCCTCGGCAGCAGGATGACAGGCGTCAACTCAGTGTGGGGCGAAGAGCTCCGCTCGACCCCAGGGAACCAGGCTTCGACGCGCGATCCATCATCGTGCAAGGCTTGGTCGACCGAAACAGGGCTCATCGGGGCGGCCCTGACAGAGATGCGCCCACAAGCAGTCGAGTGCATGTTTCTGGTCCAGAATGTTTCAGCAGGGCTATCAGAGCCGCGGTGATTCCCCCCAACTTCAGGTTGGCGACTGGAGTAAGCAAGTTCACTGGTGAGTCTAAGCCTGAAACCTAGCTTGAGGACTACCGAGTGGCGGTTCAGATTGGTGGCGGGAATGACGAGGTGGCCATGAAGCATTTGCCACTCATGTTGGAAGGTTCTGCCAGAGCATGGTCGAATCAGTTACCTCCGAGCAGCATTTACACTTGGGAAGATCTGTCCCGAGTGTTCGTCAGAACATTTGAAGGAACTTGCAAGCGACCAGCTGGATTGACAGAGCTGCAAGTCTGTGTGCAGAAGACGAATGAGACTCTCAGAGAGTATATTCAGAGATGGATCACTTTGCAAGTCTGTCTGATCATCAGGCAGTCTGCGCCTTCAAGGATGGTGTTAAGAACATAGAATTGAGTTTTAAGTTTGGTCGAACCGGAGACATGACCCTGAGTCGGATGATGGAGATTGCTACCAAGTATGCCAACAGCGAAGAGGAAGACCGACTTCGAAGCGGCAAGTACAAGCCGAGTCAGTCGGAGAAGGGAAACACCAGTCGGAAGCAGAAGCGGAAGGCCGAACCAGCAACTCCTAGAGAGGCTCTGGCCGTGACTTAGGGCAAGTTCAAAGGGAAACCTAAAGGATCCTGGAACCCCAAGAAGGTGAAGGATAAAGAAGGAAATGACGTGATGGATATGCCGTGTCACATCCACACGAAGAAAGATGAAGAGGGTAATATCATCTACCCGAAGCATACCACTCGCCAGTGTCGACTCCTGATCCAGCAGTTCCAAGGAAAACAGTACAAGGACAAGGAAAAGGAGTCGGACAAAGCCGAAGACAAGGAGGACAGTGAGGGAGGATATCCTATTATTTTGCGGATGTGGAAAGCAAGAGCCGACTGAAGGTTATCAACCGTGAGGTGAACATGGTTGCCCCGGCGAAACCAAGTTATCTGAGATGGTCCCAAACACCCATCACATTCGACCAGTCTGATCACCCGACTCATATAGCCACCCCTGGGAGGCAAGCTTTGGTGGTCGACCCGGTTGTCGAAGGCACTCGGCTGACGAAGGTGCTGATGGACGGTGGTAGCGGACTGAACTTATTGTATGAGGACACGCTGAAGGGAATGGGCATTCCGATGTCCCGACTGAGCACCAGTAACATGAGCTTTCATGGAGTTATACCAGGAAAGAAAGCCGAGTCACTCGGCCAAATAGCTCTGGACGTGGTGTTTGGTGATTCAAAGCATTTTCGCAAGGAGAAGCTGACGTTTGAGGTCGTGGATTTTCAGAGCGCGTACCACGCTATTTTGGGGAGACCAGCTTACGCACGGTTCATGGCTCGACCATGTTACGTTACCTCAAACTGAAGATGCCCGGCCCCAAAGGAGTGATCACTGTCACTGGTGATCGGAAAAAGGCAGAAGAGTGTTTCCAGAAAGGCTCAAAGATTGCCGATTCCCAGGTGACAGCGGTCGAGTTTGAAGAATATAAGCAAAATGCAGATCCGAGTGATTTGCTGCGAGCCAAGAAGCCCGCCACAGAGTCTGCATTTCAGTCGTCCGGTGAGACGAAGCCTGTCCACATTCACCCGACCGACCCCAATGCAGCCCCGACCCACATCTCCACAACACTCGACCCGAAATAGGAAGAAGCGCTCATCCAGTTCCTCCGTGAGAACTGGGACATTTTTGCATGGAAGCCAGCTGACATGCCAGGTGTTCCCAGGGGACTGGCTGAGCATCGTCTTAGAGTCGACTCGGCAGCAAAACCAGTTAAAGAGCATCTTCGACGGTCCGCCGTCCAGAAGAGAAAAGCTATTGGTGAGGAAGTGGCTCGACTGTTGGCAGCAGGATTTATCCGAGAGATATACCACTCCGAGTGGCTCGCTAATGTCGTCATGGTTCCTAAGAAGGACAACTCACTCCGAATGTGCATTGATTTCAAGCACATCAATCGGGCCTGCCCGAAAGATCATTTTCCTCTCCCTCGCATTGATCAAATTGTTGACTCGACCGCGGGATGCGAGAGATTGTCTTTTTTAGACGCCTATTCCGGGTACCATCAGATCCGTCTGTACGGACCCGATGAGATAAAAACAGCTTTCATCACTCCATTCGGGTGCTTCTGCTATATCACCATGCCATTCGGCCTCAAGAATGCCGGAGCCACGTTTATGCGAATGATTCAGAAGTGTTTGCTCACTCAAATCAGTCGAAATGTGGAAGCGTATATGGATGATATCGTGGTCAAGTCGTGAAAAGGTTCCGACCTGCTCACTGACCTTGCCGAAACATTTGCCAACCTCAGAAGGTATGATATCAAGCTCAATCCATCAAAGTGCACATTCGGAGTTCCTGGTGGCAAGTTACTCGGTTTTCTCGTTTCCGAACGAGGATCGACGCTAATCCAGAAAAGATCGGCACTATACTCCGAATGAAACGCCCCGTGCGAGTGCACGATGTCCAGAAGCTTACTGGATGCTTGGCCGCATTAAGTCGATTCATCTCACGACTCGGTGAAAAGGCATTGCCTCTTTACCGACTGATGAAGAAGGCAGACAAGTTCGAGTGGACTCCAGAAGCTGATGCAGCGTTTGCCGAGCTAAAAGCTCTGCTCTCCACCCAGCCGGTGCTTGCTGCTCCAATCAGCAAAGAGCCTCTGTTGCTTTATATCGCAGCCACAGGACAAGTCGTCAGTACAGTACTTACGGTCGAGCGGGAAGAAGAAGGGAAAGCCTTCAAAGTTCAGCGCCCAGTGTATTATCTGTCTGAAGTTTTGACTCCATCCAAGCAGAGATACCCTCATTATCAGAAGCTTGTGTATGGGATATACATGACCACGAAGAAGGTTGCTCATTATTTCTCTGATCATTCCATCACAGTCGTCAGCGACGCTCCACTTTCAGAGATTTTGCACAACAGAGATGCAACTGGTCGAGTGGCGAAATGGGCGATTGAACTTCTTCCCCTTGATATCAAGTTTGAGGCAAAGAAAGCCATTAAGTCCCAGGCAATAGCAGATTTCCTCGCCGAGTGGATTGAACAGCAGCAGCCGACTGAAGTTCACTCGGAGCATTGGACCATGTTCTTTGATGGCTCTAAGATGTTGAATGGTTCCGGTGCTGGGGTTGTCCTAGTTTCCCCCAGAGGAGATAAGCTCAGATATGTGCTCCAGATTCACTTTGATTCCTCCAACAATGAGGCAGAGTATGAGGCCCTCTTGTATGGGTTGCGCATGGCCATTTCACTCGGCGTCCGTCGCCTTATGGTTTATGGCGACTCAGATTTAGTGGTTAACCAAGTGATGAAGGAGTGGGACGTGAGAAGCCCAGCCATGACTAGATACTGCAATGCAGTGAGGAAGCTGGAAAAGAAGTTTGAGGGGTTAGAGCTCCATCATATACCCCGACTGAAAAATCAAGCAGCTGATGATCTAGCAAAGATAGGTTCCAAGAGAGAAGCCATTCCGAGTGGTGTGTTCTTGGAGCATATTCATACTCCGTCAGTTAAAGAAGATCCTTTCACCGAAGAAGCTCCGCAACCCAAGAGTGCCACAGATCCGACTGAAGTAGAAGTCCCAGCAGTGGTCGACTTGGTTATGGAGGTCTTAGTAGTCACTTCTAACTGGACAGTTCCATATATCGCGTATATCCTGAGAAAAGAGCTCCCGGAGGATGAGGAAGAGGCTCGACAGATCGTCCGTCGATCCAAGGCCTTTACCGTAATCAAAGGACAGTTGTACAGAGAGAGCGCGACTGGAGTTGGTCAGAAGTGCATAACGCCAGAAGAAGGTCGAATCATCCTTGATGATATCCACTCGGGGACCTGTGGCCATCATGCGTCCTCTCGGACCATCGTGGCCAAAGCATACCGAGCCGGATTTTACTGGCCAAAGGCAAATGAGATGGCAAAGGAAATAGTGGACAAGTGCGAAGGATGTCAGTTCTACTCCAATATGTCACACAAGCCTGCGTCAGCTCTGAAGACCATACCACTCGTCTGGCCCTTCGCAGTATGGGGGTTGGATATGGTGGGCCCCTTGAGAACAGGTCGAAGCGGTTTCACGCATGTACTGGTGGCAGTCGACAAGTTCACCAAGTGGATTGAGGCTAAACCCATCAAGAACCTTGACGCCGGTACTGCTGTTAGCTTCATCAGGGAACTGATATTCAGATATGGAGTCCCGCACAGCATCATTACAGATAATGGGTCGAACTTCGACTCGGAGGAATTCAGGGATTTCTGCACCTCTCAAGGCACACGAGTCGACTACGCTTCGGTCGCCCATCCGCAGTCGAATGGACAAGCAGAGCGAGCCAATGGCCTGATCCTCAAAGGGTTGAAACCCCGACTGATGCGTGATCTCAAGCATGCGGCTGGAGCATGGGTCGACGAACTTCCCTCAGTGCTTTGGGGACTGCGGACCACGCCTAATCGGTCGACCGGGAGAACTCCATTCTTCTTGGTCTATGGAGCTGAAGCAGTCTTGCCGAGTGATCTTCTCCACAATGCTCCTCGGGTTGAACTTTACAACGAAGCTGAAGCTGAACAAGCGCGGCAGGACGCAGTCGACCTTTTAGAGGAAGAAAGGGAGATGGCTCTGATCCGATCGACCATCTACCAACAAGACTTGCGTCGCTTCCACGCCAGAAACGTGAAGAGTCGAGCCTTCCAGGAAGGAGATTTGGTTCTCCGAGTGGATCAGCAGAAACAACACAAGCTTGCTCCTTCTTGGGAAGGACCCTTCATCGTCACCAAGGTCCTCCACAACGGGGCGTACCGTCTCTACAACGTCAAACACAATATCGACGAGCCCCGAGCTTGGAACGCGGAACTACTCCGTCCATTTTACACTTAAGTTTATCACTCGGATGAGTTGTAATAAAAGTACTTCTGTAGTCCATGTTTTGCAAGATAATAGTGTCATAATTTCCCCAATGATTTTTGTCACTTTTATTTGTTCAGTAAAAATTTCCCCCTCAGTGGGTGACTTAGCCGCGAATCCGTTTCGCCTAAGTTTGTAAAAAAAATCCTTACCGAGTGGTGAGCCAGCCTCCCACTCGGGGGCTTAGCTGCGAATCCGTTTCGCCTAAGTTTCAATAAAATCCTACCGAGTGATAAGCCAGACTTTCACTCGGGGGCTTAGCTGCAGTCCAAGTACTCGCCTAAGTTTCAATAAAATCCTACCGAGTGGTGAGCCAGACTCCCACTCGGGAGCTTAGCTGCAGTCCAAGTACTCGCCTAAGTTTCAATAAAATCCTATCGAGTGGTGAGCCAGACTCCCACTCGGGGGCTTAGCTGCAGTCCAAGTACTCGCCTAAGTTCAAATTCAATGTGCGCTCGCAAGGAGGACGAGGTGCAGGTCGACTGCGACCCTCTCCTCTGAGCTACACCACAAGTACAATGTGCACTTGCAAGGAGGATGAGGTGCAAGTCGACTGCGACCCTCTCCTCTGAGCTACGCCACAATTACAATGTGCGCTCGCAAAGAGGACGAGGTGCAGGTCTACTGCGACCCTCTCCTCTGAGCTACGCCACAAGTACAATGTGCGGTCGCAAGGAGGATGAGGTGCAGGTCGACTGCGACCCTCTCCTCTGAGCTACGCCACAAGTACAATGTGTGGTCGCAAGGAGGATGAGGTGCAGGTCGACTGCGACCCTCTCCTCTGAGCTATGCCACAAGTACAATGTGCGGTCGCAAGGAGGATGAGGTGCAGGTCGACTGCGACCCTCTCCTCTGAGCTACGCCACAAGTACAATGTGCGGTCGCAAGGAGGATGAGGTGCAGGTCGACTGCGACCCTCTCCTATGAGCTACGCCACAAGTACAATGTGAAAATCCTACCGAGTGAGGAGCAAACCTCCCACTCAGGGGCTTAGCTGCAGCCCGGTGCTCGCCTAAGTTATAAAAAATCCTACCGAGTGGAGAGCAGACCTCCCACTCGGGGGCTTAGCTGCAGCCCAGTGCTTGCCTAAGTTATAAAAACCCTACCGAGTGAGGAGCAAACCTCCCACTCGGGGGCTTAGCTACAGCCCAGTGCTCGCCTAAGTTATAAAAACCCTACCGAGTGAGGAGCAAACCTCCCACTCGGGGGCTTAGCTGCAGCCCAGTGCTCGCCTAAGTTATAAAAAATCCTATCGAGTGGAGAACAGACCTCCCACTCGGGGGCTTAGCTGCAGCCCAGTGCTCACCTAAGTTATAAAAATCCTACCGAGTGGAGAGCACACCTCTCACTCGGGGGCTTAGCCGCAGCCCAGTGCCTGCCTAAGTGAATTGAAGAATAAGTCGACTGTAGTAAGCATCTCGCTTTAAACCTGCAAAGACATTTCAAGCCAAATGCAAGCATATTCAAACGTCGAATCCAAGTTCAGATGGATACCTAAAGGAACCGAAAGTGCTCAGGCGCTAAGCTGTTAAGGTTTATCGGTTACAAAATCACTCGGCATACCGAGGCAAATTTAAAGTGTCGAGCTCAAAGAAGTTTTTTACCCCTCCTGTGGAGGGCTGGAAGGTGCAACAAACTCATCAAGATCAATTCCGTCCGCGATCCGAGTGGCAGCAGCGATGAAAGTCTCCATGAAAGACCTGGAAGTCATGCTTCTTGGTGTTAGCCACCCGAAGAGCCGCCAGCTTGTCTTCTCGTGCATCTTTGCAATGGACTCGGGCCAGACACAGAGCGACATCTGCACCACACCTGGCGGAAGACTTCTTCCACTCCTGCACTCGACCAGGGACTGTGTTTAGTCGAGCCATCAGAGACTCGAGGTCGTTCTGGAGCGTCTCCCTGGGCCAGAGCGTGGTGTCAATGCGGGAAGTGGCGACCTTCGGCCTTGAAAGATAGTCAACGACAGCAGCAACGCGAGACTCAAGCCGGAACACGTTCATGGCAACTTCATCGTTCACCGGAGAGTTGATGGGGTCCAGGTTTGGTTCCAGTCGACTAGTTTCCTCTTCAAAGTTTTGGCAAAATTCTGCAAAGTACAATCACTGAGTCAAGGCAATGGTCGAATGGAAAGATCACTGTAAAAATGGTTGTTTGACGCAAAGGATTACCTTCGAGCATGAGGAACAACTTCTTGGCAAGTCCACTCAGAAAGGCCTCCAGATCATTCTTCTTCCCAGTCAACTGACTGACCTTGTCGTTCAGGGCAGCTTTGTCACTTTTCAGTCGACTGACCTCCTTGTTGGCAATCGCAAGAGCAGCTTTCAGATTAGTATTTTCTTCTTCAAGCTTGGTGACCGAAGCTAACTTCTCGTCAGCAAGCTTGGTCTTCTCAGCTAGCTCAAGGTCTTTCTTCTTCTGGGCCTCCTTCACCTTGCCTGCAAAGTTACAGCAAGGTCAGATTTTGAAACAAATGAGGGACAAAAGCAGTCGTCGAGGTCTCACCGAACATAAATTTGGTCTCCTCCTTCGCCTTCGTCAGATTCTCCTGGACCAGCTTCAGATCCAGCTCGAGCTGGATATGCTTGTTCTCCAGCTCGGTATAACGAGCCGCAAGGTCGCAGGATTTCTGCGAAGAACCAATCGACAAAATGTCAAAGATAATTCACTTCCGAGTGGATAAGAGAAAATCATGCGTTTCTAAGACTACAGCCGAATACAAACATTCGACCGTAGTCTCGGGGACTACACCCAGTGGGTGCACTCAGCGTGCCCCCACTAGTTCTATTAAGATAGAGTCGACCAGTCGACCAAAAAAAAACAGGACGTATTCTTCAGACTGTAACCGACTGCCAGCAGTCGACCACAGTCTCGGGGACTACACCCAGTGGGTGCACTCAGCGTGCCCCCACCGGTTTGAGAAATCCATTCGACATAGTCGAATGACGGAAGAACTTAACTTATAAAGCCTATGGTCGACTGCCAGCAGTCGACCATAGCCTTGGGGACTACACCCAGCGGGTGCACTCAGCGTGCCCCCGCTAAACCAGAGTTTCAATCGACACACCCAGCGGGTGACTACTATGGATTCCCGAAAGAAAGATTTTCAGATAGCATATCCTAACAGAACAGGCGATGATCGACTGACCTGAACGTTGCTTTGAAGAGCAGAACTGGCGTCGTAGGCTGCCTGGCTTGCCTCCCGGATGGCCTTCACCTGCTCCATCATGACTCCCGCCTGGCGTATCGCTTCCTTTGCAGCACTGGCTTGGTCCTCTGGGACGTAGTGTGTCGAGAAGAGGGAAGGCTGTGCAGCACTCGACGACGCGGGGTGAGCACTCGTCAGCGGCACCGCGAAAGATACGGTGTGCCGAGTGGTGTTCTCCTCCTCCGCGACCAGAGTCTCGGGTGCCGTCACATCCTGAGCCACCCTGCCGGCAGATGCTTTCCTGCTCCTCCTGTGCTTCAGCGGTTCCTCGTCATCGTCGTCGTCAGGAAGGGTGATAACGACATTGGGTGGAGCTGCAGAAAAGAATCAGAATTAGAGACCAAGAGCCAATCGACTAAAAAACAGAATGAAGAGAGTGGTACCAGGTTTTGAAGTTGCAGCATCCTCCATCTCATGATCGTCGGCCCTAGCTGAGGTATCGGAAGTAGCAGCACTGCAATTCCAAAAATCAGTCGGTTAACTCATGAGTCGCCCAAAAATAAACTCATGTAGAGCAAGGAGACTCAGATAACACTTTTACCCTGATATGGTGGGAATTGACACCTTCATCTTTGGCAAGATCTTCGCTCGTTTCGTCGGCACCGTTCGAGATTGCTTCGGAGCCTTCTCAGTCGGCGCCGGAGAAGTGGTCCGAGGGCACTTGGTCGACTGCGTGACAGTCGCAACCCCCTTACCACGTTCAGTCGCAGGGTCGTGGATGAGCTTCGACCGCCTCTCCGAGCGAGGCGGTGCGACTTCCTCCTCCTCCTCTTCTTCTTCCTCCTCCTCCTCATCATCATCATCATCATCTTCAGCAGCATCTGAGTCCCACTCCTCCTGGCTTTCGCCCCGACTCGCTTCTCCCTCCTCAGTCGGAGTCTGCGCTCCATTGGGCATCGAGTACAGTTTGGTGAGGGCCTGTCAGACATCAAGACAAAGATCAATCGACCAATTTGCGGCGAAAACGGAATAAGTATGGTAAGAATACAATTGGAGGTAAAGTGGGCATACCTTGTCTGGAATGCTGGAATGGTCGAGTGGAGGAATCCTCCTGGCTCCACGAGGGTTATCCTTGTTCCCAGTGACCGCGGCCATCCACCTTTCCAGCGTGGCGTCGTCGACTGCTTCTGGATTGATCCGAGTCTCATCTTCGGTCCCGCAGTACAGCCACATGCAATGGCCCCGGTACTGAAGAGGCTGGATACGTCGCCTAAGAAAAACCTCCAGGAGATCCATACCCGTCACCCCTTCCCGAACCAACTGGACTACGCGCTCCATCAACATCTTCACGTCGGCTTTCTCCTCCGGGAGCACCTTCAGAGAGGAGGGTTTGTTGGCTCGGTCCATGGTAAACGGAGGGAGACCACTCGACTGCCCCGGTGTCGACTCGTTCTGGCAGTAGAACCAAGTCGACTGCCAACCTCTGACCGACTCGGGAAGTGTCATGGTTGGGAAGGTGCTCTTGTTCCTCATCTGGATCCCCAGACCTCCACACATCTGAATAACCTTGGTTTTATCATCATCTGGACTCGCCTTCTTCACGGTCTGAGAGCGACACGTGAATATATGCTTGAACAGGCCCCAGTGCGGTCGGCAACCCAGAAAATTCTCACACATGGATACAAAGGCAGCAAGGTAGGCGATAGAGTTCGGATTGAAGTGGTGGAGTTGCGCTCCAAAGAAGTTCAAGAAACCACGGAAGAAAACACTCGGCGGCAAAGAAAACCCGCGGTCGACGTGGGTAGCCAGAAGAACACACTCACCCTCTTCCGGCTGGGGTTGCCACTCGTTCCCCGGGAGCCTTGCTGCTCCGTGGGGGATCAGACCGTCGTTGGCCATGTCGGTGAGATCCTTCTCCGTGATGGTCGACCGGATCCAATCTCCTTGGACCCAGCCGTCGGCAGACGAGATCTGGACGAAGACCCGCCCCGACTGGTTGTTCTCCCTTTCGCCTTCCCCGTCGCCGACGCCTTCTTTGCGTGTTCCAGCGCCGCCGTCTTCTCCTTCACCATGGCTGCCGGTGAAGCGTACGAGGAGCGATTGCGCGGAGGCGAGAGCGGGCGCAGTGGGCAGAGGCAGAGAGGGCAGAGAGAGAATGGAGAGGTACTGTTCAAAGGCCCTCGTCGGGCGCCTTTATAAGATCACTTCCGAGTGGATGACAGGTGGGCCCGGGCGATCCAATCACATCCCGAAACAGTCGCGCGTACGCGATACGTGGCGAAAAAGGTGGCGCGAGAATCGAGGCGTCTATGCCCTATCCCATCCGAGCGCCGCGGTCCGCCCCGCTTCGCGCGCTTCCCCAAATTTCGTATCCCACAAAGTCCGCGAACGGCAGATCGGTCTGTCAGGCTTGAGATTTCCTGCGATCCGTCGCTCGGAAATTGTTAAGTTCAAAAAGGTCACTCGACTAAAGAAAAGAATGGATCAAGTCGACTGAAGAAAAGTTGCTGATTATCAACGAAGAGATTATTGATCCAAGACAACACATATCCAGAACACAAAAGCAGGTCGGAAATAATATCAACCCCTTCCTCACTCAAGCCTCAATCCATTCGGGGGCTAATGATGGAGTCATGTACCTAGGGTAGGGTCATACGCTTGATCTAAGTACCCTACCCAAGGACACCCTTAGAAGAGACTACCTTCCAGTCGACCAAGAGGGACTTCACTCGACGGACTTGAAGGACTCGACCATGAAGACTCACTCGACCACCAGAAGGTCAAGAAGCACTCTGTACCGCAACGGTCTGTAATTAAGTAGACTTTATGGTATTTAGGACACTTTATGTGAGGCGTTACCAGTAACGCCTAGACTTAATGTACTTTAAACCCCGCGTTACTGAGGGCCGGAGGGGTCTGGCAGGCACTATATAAGCCACCCCCTCCTCAGTGTAAAGGGTTCGCACCCCTGTAATTCATACACACATAATCCACTCGACCGCCTCCGAGCTCCGAGACGTAGGGCTGTTCCTTCTTCCGAGAAGGGCCTGAACTCGTACATCTCTTGTGTTTACAACTGCTCCATAGCTAGGACCTTGCCTCTCCATACCTACCCCCCACTCTACTGTCAGACTTAGAACCACGACAGTTGGCGCCCACCTTGGGGCCGGTGTCTTAGCGATTTTTGGAGAAGTTGCGATTCTTCCGACTACTTTCATCATGGTTGCTGGTGGAGTCTTGGTCGAGGGCCGCGAGATCCGTCTCGGCGCTCTCACCTTCATCGCCGACAACTCCGCTTGGCTCCAGGAGGCTCCACTCGACGTTGATGCGCTCCCCGTCTGCGGTGCGACGCATTTTCGCGCATGTGTCTGCGGCGTTCTGCTGCGGCAACCATCGACTCTATATCGGTCGACTCCCCTATCGATCACCCTTCTGGTCTCCCGCCAGCGCAAGCGCTCTGGTCGGTCGAGACTCCAGCGGTGGGTGAGACACGCGGTGGCTCGCCAAACGGCCATCACCCAAGTCACGGCAATCGAGCCCGACGAATCTCTCTACGGCCTGTTTGATCTGTCGACTGGCTCCGTAGAGACTGCATCCGAGTGTGATAGCAGTGATCCAGCGGCGGAGGTCTTGATGGTCAACGGGCCTCGCAGCCCTCCCGGTTTCCCTCGCGAGGACGGGGTAGACGGTGGAGGCGACCCCGCTCAAGTCCATGAAGAGTACCAGCCCGAGCCACTTAATTCCCTTTAGAGGGAAGAACTTCGTCGCAGGAACATGGATGCCCTGCATACTCCCATCGCGGGAGAAACCCCCGAGGCTCGCGCCTTGGAGGAGGCACGTTTGGCCAACTTGGCTGAACGCGCTCGTCCCGAACTGTGTGTCTAGGCGGATGGTAACAGGAGACAAGGGACACGATGTTTTTACCCAGGTTCGGGCCCTCTCGATGGAGGTAAAACCCTACTCCTGCTTGATTGATATTGATGATATGGGTAGTACAAGAGTGGATCTACCACGAGATCAAGGAGGTTAAACCCTAGAAGCTAGCCTATGGTATGATTGTTGTAATGGTTGTTGTCCTACGGACTAAAACCCTCCGGTTTATATAGACACTGGAGAGGGCTAGGGTTACACAGAGTTGGTTACAATGGAAAGTCCCATCCGGACACGGGACGAAGTCTTCAATCTTGTATCTTCATAGTCTTGGAGTCCGGCTGACGATGATAGTCCGGCTGTCCGGACACCCCCTAGTCCAGGACTCCCTCAACGCTCGTATGAGGTGATTTTTGGCTCTGAAAGTTGCCCTTTCAGACGTGATTCTTCACTGATTTCATCCCTATTTGTTCCCATGAGAACCTCAACAATAACAAATGGTTTGGGAGAGGATAAGGCTCATCTTAAGACCTTGGATGCATCCCATCAACAGAGGAGACCGAGGAGGCGTCATATATATATGAACCTCCAACCCTAGCCACTGCCATCTCATGTCATTCATCAACAACACGTCCATCTCCACCGCTGCTCCATCCACCACCATGGAAGAGGGACAAGATCAAGAGAAGAAGAGGAGGCTCCACCACCGCGAGTATCGACCTTCGGGTCGATGCCATCTCCACCACGTCGGCACCTACACTGTTCCCTGCCCTCGTTGTCACCATCGTCGACGTTTCCATCATTATCATCATCATCACCACTACACCGTCGTCTCCACCAACACCACCACGCCTTCTCCCTTCACTGGCTTGATGCCGTCTTGTAACTTGACCCCAACTTCTATGTCGTTCGTCTTTATGTTTGAGTAGTTGTACTAGTTCTTGGGGATATGGATGAACTCTTTATGTGATCAATAATCTCTTGTTCATGTTCGAGTTAGTACCCTTCACGAGTGTTGAGAGAAGGCCTCGCTCGCATTACCGCCGTGATTGGCCATGAAGCCGCTAGTATCTTTGTAGGGGTTAGAATGTTGAGGTAATTTGAGGTTATAGTAAAGTCCTAGTCCGAGTTGTTGCAATTGATAGGGGAGTACAGGTAAACCTAAATCTGGTTCTACCATAGGGAAACCATTAATTAATTGTATGTAATAACCAACACGGGGAAGCTACGGTTGGCGGCGTATGTGGCATGAAGTCTACGTGAGAATAGGACATGTTCTGTACCGGGAACAGCCCACTTATGCGCTTGAAGAGTGGCTAAGAGATATAAGTACATACTAGCAGTAACGATTCTGGAACCCTCGAGAACGCTTTACTACTCAAGTGTCATCCTTACTAATTTAGTGTTATTTAGTTCTTGTTTTTACCTTCTAGTCCATATATAGTAAACACTCTTTTTTGCCTAGAGCCGGATATAGTAGACTATTTTCAAACTTCGGTTTAGGTACATATGTAACTGCGTTAAGTGACAACGTAGTTGAGGGGTTTGTGGTGCCTTCCTTTTAGCTCCCTATAGGTTCAACACTTATCATGAAAGTGCTATAACAGCCATGTGCACTTGCACGTGATCATGTACTGGCACACAATGTATATTTTCCTGGCCTTGACCAGCTACTCATCGCCGAACATGCCCACATCCGAGAGAGGAACAGACAGGGCAATCAAGCAGCACGGTTGATAGAAAGCCCGACCACAAACCCCACATAAAACAACACTGAAGTAAGCCACTCACACCTGGAATCACACGAGCAGAAGGAAACCAAGGGAACCGACCAAACAGATCCCGCACTGGGAGAGAGCTAGATCAGCAAGCACAGACGGGAGGTCGTGGCTAACCACCAAGCGAAATGCTTAGCCAATCCTAAGGGAAAAACACAATCATAAAGCACGTGTGGCACACACACAACCATAATAAGAAAACCGGCCAGGCCACGGTGCCCAAGAGTCGGGCAGACGCTCTAAAACACGTCAACTGGGTAGGGGCCACGACAATGACATCCCGACCCGAACTCAAGCAGCTGATTGGGCAACCATGGTATCGTCGCTGACAATGTATGAAAAGGCGAGCCGGCCAGACCCCATAGCGTCCAAAATGGAGATAGATACTTGAAACCACACCATCCGGCCAGGGCGAGCGGCATCCAAAAGGAGGAGATACATTCGCAGACATGCCAGACGGATAGGGCAGGAACGGCAATAGCCCGGGCTCGCAAGCCCTAACGGGGAATACAATTTACACGGCTACATTGGTGTGTGTTGGCGCAGAGACCTCTATCCTTTCTAGCGGCCTATCTGTGCATCCGTCCAACCAAAAAAAAAGCACGTCCACTGCCGCATGTCACTGCTCTGACCAACGACAACTCAAGAAGATTCGGAGGATCTGCCAACGATTTGACCCCACTGGGACCCACGACCACCCGTTCAGTTATTGGGCTCACACTGCCAAGGCTAGCAACCTTACATAGATTTAGGAGTCGGCTGGTACCAATGCCCAACAGGAAATACACTGCTGGACTACAACATGCCTGCCCGGCCAAACCCTTCTGCCCTCATTGGTGGTTCTCTAAGTGCTCCCGGTCGTCCAAAAAAAACGTCTCGACCTTAGACCTTGTATCAGGCATTAGTCCTTTCAGTGGTTGCATCGGGCAAGATATTCAGTTTCTGCGATATTTCTATCTTTTAGAATTCCTACGGAACCCTCTAATAAACAGAAGGATGCGGAAATCTTGGATCCACAATTCCACTGGAACGCCTAGAAATCCGGTGAAGCGAAAGGAGCCTTAAAAGGATGATGATGGGCCGAAGTTCGTGTGGTTTTGAAAAGTCGGGAATCAACTTGTCATTTATCATCAAAATTGAAAGCCTAAATTCGCACTCGAGGAGATCAGGCACAAAATATGTATGTATTCATCTCATGGAACTTTGGACATGCAGACGGCTTAATAACTAGACGAATGTTTGGGTATGCATGATTGACACACGAGGCGAGACGTCTCTTGTTTTTCTGTCTTTGTGAGAAGACGGCTTTATGTCCAAAGGCACGTACGTGGCCTAACGTACATGGATCATAAATTGTGTTCGTGGACGTGTCGTACCCACCACACTACTGTTCTCCCTAGCTAGCTTTGTGAAGGAAGCTAGCATGGCACGTCATTTATATTGCTGCAGATCGATATCGATATTGATTCGTCGTGCTGCTTACAACCGACTCGGAACGTGCGTGTCAGACGAACCCATGACGAGCCCGACGGGCGGCACGGGCCCGTAAAATCATAGTCTGGAGCCTGTGCCGTAGTGGCCTTGATCCATTCCAGACTAGTGCATCGATCCAAGTCCTGTATCTGATGTACAGTGTTTTTTTCTCGAGGAAATACGTTTCTCATTCATAAAATAAAGATCCGGTTACAAGACACGTAATCACCGACATTACAGTACTGAAAGGATAGGATAATCCTACACAAAAAACCAGCGCCTGTTCCCCTCCTTCGGCATCACCGAAGCGACCACCAAGAGAGAGAAGATAGATCACCTCTTCACCCGAGCTCGACGCGGCTCCATCGCTGATCTGCAGCTTTACGGACCTCCAAAGTAGTTTGCCAAAAGCAAAACCATTGCCGTTGAAAGAATCAGGCCGGGGCAATGTGTCCCCGGACATGCCATCGAACTCCAGACCTGACATCCCCGCACGACTACAACGTCGGAGGAGAAAACCAGAGCTGTCAGCCTCCAACCACACACCCAACACAGGATGCACCATCTTCCAGCTGTCAACTGCGCAGGCCGCCGTCTGTGCGTACTCCTGGACGACAAAACCTCCCTGCTCCACCATGACGTCGGAGACAACGCCACAACAACGGGAACAGAGCAGAAGGAGAGACACACCTGATGGAGTCGCCACCACCGCCTCGCCGACACCATCCATGAACCCTGACTTCGCCGATCTGAAGGATCGGCAAACACACGATGCCATCAACTCCGAGACGCCGCCATGAAGGGCACCGCCGGTGCGGGAGTGGAGCTGAGGCAGATTTATTCGTTCGGACGTCGCACCCACCACCCGAACGACGCACCACGACATACAAAACCAAAACCTAACTACAGAGCGGAGGAATGGGGTCCCCCCTCCCTCCCGCCGCCGGAGCAGCAGACGGAGGGAGAGGGGACCAACGATCTCGCCGGTGAAGATCGGTGGTAGGCTAGTCGCCTGCCTGGTCGCCGCTCCTGGCGACTAGGTCAGGGAAAACGATTGGGCCTGCTAATGGGCTGTGGTTCAAGTCGCTACATCTGATGTACAGTGTTGCTAAATAAACTGATGTACAATGTAAAAGGTATGTACTAGTATGGTACGAGCGTGGCACGCGCCGTTGAGTTTGACCGGGCCCGACAAGATTGATTGCGCGCGCCGTTCGTATTTTAGAATAAGCCGCAGTTTTTTCAATGCCAAGTGATAAGGCACCGGGTCCGGATGGCTTTACCGGGCCTTCTTCAAATTTTGTTGGACCATAATTAAGGTCGATGTCATGCTGGCTATAAACCGGTTCTTAAATCTCCATGCCTCCCATTTGCACTGGTTGAACACTGCGGATGTCGCCCTTATTCCAAAAAGGATGGTGCTGAAGACATCTCTGACTTTCGCCCCATTAGTCTGATTTATGCCATCGTGAAGATCATCGTCAAAGTCATGTCCAACCGATTGGCTCCCCACATGAATGACCTTGTTTCCGAAGCTCAAAGCGCCTTCATCAAAAGAAGATGTATCCATAATAACTTTACGTACGTTCGCAACTTGGCTCGACGCTTTCACCACAAAAAAACCCGGCTCTGCTCTTCAAGCTTGATATCAAAAAGGCATTCGACTCGGTCAGATGGGACTTCCTCCTCGACTTGCTGAACCACCTGGGCTTCCCACCTTCCTTTCAAGGCTGGGTCTCGGCCCTCTTGTCTACTGCTTCGTCGAGGGTTCTTCTCAATGGTGTTCCTGGATGCCCAATATCACAAGGTTGTGGCTTCAGACAGGGGACCCCTCTCCCCCTCCTCTTTGTGCTTGCAATTGACCCTCTGCATCATATCCTTCAGAAGGCCACTGAGCAAGGCAAGTTACACCCTCTTGATGGAAATGTTATGGTGATCCGTGCCTCCTTATACGCGGACGATGCTACGGCCTTTCTTGCGCCAATTAAATCTGAGGTCAAATTTTTGCAGAAACCCTTCCCTGTTTCGGTGAGGTCACTGGCCTGATCACGAACTGCTCTAAAAGCATGGTTGCCCCCATCAAATGTGATCACTTGGACCTTGATGATATTCTGCATTCCTTCCCGGCTAACCGATCTACCTCCCTGATGAAGAACCTTGGATTGCCTTTGACGGTCAAGACGTTGAATAGGATTCACTTCCAGCCCCTGGAGGACAAGATTGCGTCCAAGCTTTCTACATGGTTGGGCGTGCTAATGGCTTCCCCGGGAAAGGTTGTGCTGGTCAAGTCTATCATCATGGCCATTGCCATATATTATATGACAGCGTTAAACCTTCCGATTGAGGTTCTGGAAAAGATTGATTCTCTTCGGCGTGCTTTCCTTTGCGCTGGTTGTGACAAGGTCACTGGCGGCAAATGCAAGATCAACTGGGTACAGGTCTGCAAGTCCAAGGTCCATGGGGGGCTAGGTATCCTAAATCTGAGGAAGTTTGTGTCCGCGCTTCGTATCCGGTGGCTTTGGGAAAAATGGTTGGATCCGGTGAAGCCGTGGGTTTGCTTGGGTAACCCTTGGGATGAGAATGATAAAAACACTTTTGCTGCTACCACCAAGGTGTTACTTGGCAACGGTATTCGTGCTTCCTTCTAGGAGTCTGCTTGGCTAGAAGGCATGAGGCCCAAAGACATCGCCCCGAAGATTTTTGACCTATCAAAAAGAAGGGGATGTTCGGTTCTGAAGGCTTTGAATAATAACTTCTGGGTCTCTCAAGTCAAAACAGACGGGATCACCTCCGCTACACACCTGACCGAGTTTGTCAACCTTTGAGAGAAATTATCTGTGGTGCACCTCAACCCCGACGTGGCTAATTCTATCTCTTGGAAGCTTTCTAATGATGGCTCTTACTCTGCGTCCTCGGCCTACAAGGTCCAGTTCCTGGGCTTAGTTGACTCCGACATGCAATAGTTGGTGTGGAAGATCTGGGCTCCCCCCAATGCAAATTCTTTGCTTGGCTTGCGATCAATAATATGATATGGATGGCCGATAGGCTCCAACGTCGTGGATGGCCTAACTGTGATTGCTGCTCTCTCTGCAAGCAAGTTCAGGAAACCGCGGCTCACCTCCTTTTCCAATGCCGCTACACGGTTCGAGTTTGGGAAATGGTCAAATCTTGGCCTGGCTTGGTTGATGTGAACCCTACAGCTTGGGTGACGGTCCATTCGGTGAAAGCCTGGTGGAACCTCATTGACTCCAACGCGTCGCAGTCTCGACGGGCGATGATGTCTCTTATTATATTGATCTCGTGGGAAATTTGGAACGAGCGGAATGCACGCGTCTTCTGTAACACCGCGGTGCCGGTTGGGGTTCTTGTTGCAAGAATCAAAGATGTTTCAAAGTGTTGGTGCCTTGCAGGGGCCAAATATTTGAGTATTGTAGTGCCGCAAGAGTGACGTCTTGTAATTCGGCCTTTGGCCAAAAACTCTAAACCTTCTTCTTAATCAATGGAAGTGGCAAATCTTTTGCCAAGTTTAAAAAAAGCACAATGAAGAATGAAGAGTAACATATACACTAGTAACATACACATATTCCTAGACTATATTATTAACTTTATAGTAAAGAGCAACATAGGTGTGGTGTCATGCAAAACTTCATTTATTAGGTTAGACTCGTATTGTATTGGGACATGTGATGTATATATTGGATCTCCGTGTCTAAATACTATAAGTCTTTTTAAATATTTCAATATGAGCTACATAAATCAAAAAATAAGTGAATCTACACTCTAAAATATGTCTATATATGGTGTAAAAAGACTTATATCTAAGAACGAAGAGAATACTAGTAGTGCATGTAGATGTTAGCTCAACCCGTAAAAAAAGAGCACTTTTACTAGCTGGGTGTCGGACTGCTGTTCGCGCGCGTCTCGCCGTGTGTTGATGCCGTCTTCACATGACAGGCAACTGCAACTGCCCGACGTGATTTGGGCTCGCTGCATGGGCAAGGAAGGTAAAAGGGCTAGTTATCGACTAGAGGGGGGTGAATAGGCGATTTTTATGAAAGTCTTCAAAACGTGGGAGTTTTGAAGACAAACAATAGAAATGACACTATCCGTATGCAGCGGAAGGTAGACTACACTAGACAAGCCATAGTTAAGTATTCAATGAAGTTAAAGCATGAAGACTAATAGCAGCTAGGTAGTAAAGATCGGGATGGAAGATAGTATGAAGCCAATCAGAACAGGTAGTCACATAGTGAAGTCAAACAGATAATGCAAGCAGGCAATGACTTCACGAAGACAAACTGTAAGTAGAGAGAAGAGAGAGATAGAACCAGTAGCTTCAGGAGGACAGGGATTTGTTCGACCAGTTCCAGTTGCTGTGACAACTGTACGTCTGGTTAGGGAGGCTGAGATTCAACTCAGAAGATCGCGTCTTCACCTTATTCCCCTTGAGCTAAGGACACCTAGTCCCCGCCCAATCACTCTGGTAAGTCTTGAAGGTAGACTTCCGAACCTTCACAGACTTCGTTCACTAGCAATCCACAATGACTCTTGGATGCTCAGAACGTGATGCCTAACCGGCTGGAGGATTCACATTCCTCAAGTGTAACAAGTCTTCAGATCACGCGGACAGAAAGACTTCAGTGATACCAAACACTCTTTTCGGCTCTGGGTGGTTTGGGCTTTGTCCTTGCAAGGATTCTCTCTCAAAAGCTTCGGCGGTGGGTTGCTCTCAAACGACAAAAGTCGTGTACTAACTCTGAGAAGCCACCAATTTATGGTGTAGGGGGTGGGCTATTTATAGCCACTGCGCAACCCGACCTGATTTGTCCGAAATGACCCTGGGTCACTAAGGAACTGACACGTGTCGCAACGGTCAGATTTCAAACACATGCGGCAGCTTGACTTGGGCTACAAGTAAAGCTGACTCATCCGACTCTAGATAAGATTTTCTCTCATTGTCTTCGCTCGAAGACATGGGATTTGGTTGAGCATCACTTCAGTCACTCTGACTTTGTTCACTTGGACCCCACTTAACAGTGCGGTGGTTCCTATGACTCAACAAGGAAGAAAAGGAACCAATGAAACAACTAAGTCTTCGCGCTCCATAGTCTTCACTCGATGTCTTCTCATGTCATAGTCTTCAACGTGAATAGCTTCATAGACCACCATTGTCTTTAATGTCTTCACACATTTTAGGGGTCAACTCCGGTAGGTAAACCGAATCAAAGAGGGACTACTACCTGTGTTATCCTGCAATTCTCACAAACACATTAGTCCCTCAACCAGGTTTGTCGTCAATACTCCAAAACCAACTAGGGGTGGCACTAGATGCACTTACAAGCTCCCCCTTTTTGGTGATTGATGACAAACTGGTTGATGTATTCAACGTGGATAAAAGTATGTGAAATTGTAAAGGATTAAGATATTGTCTTCATAGATGGCAAAAGGGCTCCCCCTAAAGATGTGCATATAAATGTTTTGCGTTGGAATGCAAATGCACATGGCAGGTTGTACTTGTGGAGATCCTCTTCACCATATGAAGACAATACATCATGCATGAACAGATATACAGGAATAATGACATGCATAATGAAAAATGGACGTCTGCGAAATGACTTCATGCAGGATTTATCGTCGCATCACACAGCATAGCAGAAAAAGTAGCAGACGACCATCAAGTTTAAGTGTTACAACTCAAAGAACCAAATGTATTAAAAGCAAGAGTTGTAAGCACTAGGCAAAAGTATATCAACCACCCATATGGACCCGCTTGAAGACTATCAACATATGCTTCTCCCCCTTTTGTCAGTAAGGACCAAAAAGGTTTGAAGACATAGTCTCTACTCGTTCCCATGAGGAGTAGGTGAAGCAGCAGGGTCGACGTTAAGGTTTGGTGGTGTAGAAGAACTTGGTGCAGTGTCGAGACACGCTGAGGTTGGAGGTGGTGAAGTAGCATCATCGGCGTCATCCAGGACTCTGGCATTAACAGTTGCTGCGGAGGAGGAGTACTCTGAATCTTCCTGGGAGGAGTGGAGTCGAACTTGAATCTCTCGGTGAAGCCATCGTCTTGAAGATTAGCTTCAGCACTGAGCAATGTCAGACTCTTCCAGGACCTCCGACAGGTTTCATGAGTGACAAAGGCATTCTTGGTGGCAAGGTTGTGAATGCGATTTACATCCATCAAGAGGCTTTGCATTTGACGCTTGAGCTAGTAGTGATTCTTGTCGTGTTTCTGATGCAAGGCCATGAGAAGCTCTCGGTCATTGAGCACACTAGATCGCTTCCGAGGCCTTGGAGCAATAGTGCTTTCTGTGGCTTCAGTGCATGCACGGCGAGTGTTGCCAGCCAGCGGATAAACACGAGAAGCAACCTGAACACCTTCAACATGCTGGGAGAAACTGTGACGATCTGCATTGTGAAGATATAGTGCTTCCTTGGCAGGCTCTGGGTAGATTGCTTCGACGGACATATCAACCTCTGGCAGAAATATGAGATGATTGCGTGCAGAGGGCTGATAGTCAACAGCAGAGTGAAGCTTGATCAGTCGCATAGTCCAAGGAGCATAGAATTTCAGACCAAATATGTCTGAGCCAGATGCAGCAAATTGGCGAATGAAGAAGTCCTGAGCATTGAAGCTAATGCCATTGAAAATATAGAATACCAATGTCTTCATTGCGCCTTCTAGCTTTACTGAGGAAGAATGTCCTTTGATTGGCCATAGAGTTTGCCTGATAATGTGATAGATGGTGCGGGGCAGATACTCCAGGTCTTCAACAAAGAATTCCTTGGGATATTTAGCATCCTGTGGCAGTGGCTTCATCATGCTCAACATTTGGCTCATGTTGGGCTCGGGCTTCTGAAAGATGCTCTCGAGTGCATTGCGGTGAAGCTGACAACCAGGTTCATAGAGATCACCTGGAGTGGACAGGCCAGTGAGCTCAATGAGGTCAAGAGCTTTGGCTTCATGATGGACATTTCCTGTCATCCACTCAAGGACCCATGTCTTCGGATCCCTGTTGTAGCCGCGAATATGGAGGGTTGCATAGAATTGTAGCAGAAGCTCTTCATTCCAATGTTCCTTGTCGGTAACAAACTGCAGAAGCCCAGCATCTCGAAAACAGTCAAGGGCTTCTTCTAAGCAGGGCAGACCAGCAATGGCTTCGGAGTCCAAACGCGTATGAGGAAATACGCGCTCTTGATTGTATAGAATACATGAGTAGTAGCTGCGCTGCTGATAACTCCAGAACCGATCAGATGATATTCTTGGCTTGGAATATGGGTTTTTGGCGTTATCGAAGAAGGTGTTGTGTGCAATGAATCCATTGACATTGAACGATCCTGGTGCAGATGTAGTACCTGGACTTGGCAGCCTTGGTTTTGGCTTCTGAACCTGAGGCCGGTGCTCCACATGATAGTCAAAATGAGGTCCGGGAGCAGGCGGAGTAATCAGAATTGGCCATCTGATAGTGACAAGCTCGCCTTGGTAGAATGCTTGCTCAAGGGTGTGGGGCCTTGGAGGCGGAACATGAGCAGTGGCATTAGCAGAGGCGTCAGGCTACACATTTGTTGCAGGTGCATCCTTGGCTTCATGCACAGTGTTCATTGCAGGCGCCACATTATCTTCAGCCATGACAGCGTCATTGGCTTCAGTAGTGTTGTTGGTGGTCGCCTCAAGATTTTCAACCTCCACTTGAGTAGCTGGAGGGTTGGGCACTGACATGTTCTCCTCGAGAACAACTTCTTGGTTGGTAGGGGGTGTGGCAAGTTCTTCTTCTCCTTGTCTTTCATCGGCTGATGCAGCCGGATTGTCTTCAGCAGCATTGGCTTCGGACGTAGGAACCGTCACAGAGGGATTTTCTTCAGGTAACACTTGACGTGCCACTGAGCTGGATTGGTTTGAATCTTCCTCAGTGACGTGCCACTGAGCTGGATTGGTTTGAATCTTCCTCTGCGAAGCCGTTGGAACACGGGCAACACTTTTGGTGATGGTGTAGTCTCCATGTAGTTGTCGTCATTCACTATTGGGCTAGTGACTAGCGCTGGTGGAGGACGGGGTGTACTGGGTGAGTCTTGACTTGGAGTTGCTGGTTGGGGGCGATCAACCCATGAGGCATCTTGAGAGATTGGCATCAAAGGACGACCAATACTGATGAGCTCGATGTTCGTGAGAACAGGCGATGATACCGTTGGGCGCTCGATCAGAGGAAGGACTTCATCATCTTCTACATTGTCTTGGGGACCAACGTCTTCAGCCGTGATGGGATCAACGGCTGGATCTCCTTCAGCTTCAGGAGCCTCTGTGGAAGCAGACTCATGAACTATTGCTATGTCTTGAGCTTGAGTTGGTTTTCCTTGAAGAGGAAAGGGTGATGCAGCAATAGTAGCGTAAGTATTTCCCTCAGTTTTTGAGAACCAAGGTATCAATCCAGTAGGAGGCTCCTCAAAAGTCCCACGCACCTACAAAACCAAACAAAGAACACGCAACCAATGCAATAAAGGGGTTGTCAATCTGTTCACGGCCACATGCGAAAGTGAGATCTGATAGAGATAGTATGATAAGATGAATATATTTTTGGTATTTTATAATATAGATGTAAAAAGTAAAGATGCAAATAAAAGTAGATTGAAAGCTTATATGATAAAAGATAGACCCGGGGGCCATAGGTTTCATTAGTGGCTTCTCTCAAGATAGCATAAGTATTACAGTGGGTGAACAAATTACTGTAGAGCAATTGATAGAAAAGCGAATAATTATGAGATTATCTAGGCATGATCATGTATATAGGCATCATGTCCGTGACAAGTAGACCGACTCCTGCCTGCATCTACTACTATTACTCCACACATCGACCGACTCCTGCATGCATCTAGAGTATTAAGTTCATAAAGAACAGAGTAACGCATTAAGAAAGATGACATGATGTAGAGGGATAAACTCATGCAATATGATATAAACCCCATCTTTTTATCCTCGATGGCAACAACACAATACGTGCCTTGCTGCCCCTGCTGTCACTCGGAAAGGACACCGCAAGATTGAAGCCAAAGCTAAGCACTTCTCCCATGGCAAGAAAGATCAATCAAGTAGGCCAAACCAAACTGATAATTCGAAGAGACTTGCAAAGATAACTCAATCATACAGAAAAGAATTCAGAGGAGATTCAAATATTTCGCATAGATAAACTTGATCATAAACCCACAATTCATTGGATCTCGACAAACACACCGCAAAAAGAGTTTACATCAAATAGATCTCCACAAGAGAGGGGGAGAACATTGTATTGAGATCCAAAAAGAGAGAAGAAGCCATCTAGCTAATAACTATGGACCCGAAGGTCTGTGGTAAACTACTCACAACTCATCGGAGGGGCTATGGTGTTGATGTAGAAACCCTCCGTGGTCAATTTCCCCCTCCGGCGGAGCGCCGGCGAAGGCTCCATGATGGGATCTCACGGATACAGAAGGTTACGGTGGTGGAAATTGTGTTTCGTTGGCTCCCAGGATGTTTTAGGGGTACGTAGGCATATATAGGAGGAAGAAGTACGTCGGTGGCCGCCCGAGGGGCCCACAAGACAGGGGGCACGCCCTCCTATCTCGTGGCCGCCTCGGCTGCTTCTTGACTTGCACTCCAAGTCCTCTGGATCACGTTCGTTCCAAAAATCACGCTCCCGAAGGTTTCATTCCGTTTGGACTCCGTTTGATATTCCTTTTCTTCGAAATACTGAAATAGGCAAAAAAAACAGCAATATGGGCTGGGCCTCCGGTTAGTAGGTTAGTCCCAAAAATGATATAAATATGTAAAATAAAGCCCATAAACATCCAAAAGGGGTAATATAATAGCATGGAACAATAAAAAATTATAGATACCTTGGAGACATATCAAGCATCCCCAAGCTTAATTCCTGCTCGTCCTCGAGTAGCTAAATGATAAAAACAGATTTTTTGATGTGGAATGCTACCTATCATAATTCGCAATGTAATTTTCTTTATTGTGGCATGAATGTTCAGATCCAAATGATTCAAGATAAAAGCTTATAAAACATAAAAATAATAATGCTTCAAAGCATACTAACAAATAATCATGTCCTATCAAAATAGCATAGCCAAAGAAAGCTTATCCCTACAAAATCATATAGTTAAGCCATGCTTCATTTTCATTACACAAAATACTCCCATCATGCACAACCCCAGTTTCAGCCAAGCAACTGGTTCATACTTTTTAACGCGCTTCAGCTTTTTTTCAACTCTTACGCAATACATGAGCGTAAGCCATGGACATAGCACTATGGTGGTATAAGGTGGTGGTTGTGAGGACAAAAAGAGGGAGAAGATAGTCTCACATCAACTAGGCGTATCAACGGGCTATGGAGATGCCCATCAATAGATATCAATGTGAGTGAGTAGGGATTGCCATGTAACGGATGCACTAGAGCTATAAATATATGAAAGCTCAACAAAAGAAACTAAGTGGGTGTGCATCCAACTCGCTTGCTCACGAAGACCTACGGCATTTTGAGGAAGCCCATCATTGGAATATACAAGCCAAGTTCTATAATGAAAAATTCCCACTTAGTATATGAAAGTGACAACATAGGAGACTCTCTATCATGAAGATCATGGTGCTACTTTGAAGCACAAGTGTGGAAAAAGAGATAGTAGCATTGTCCCTTCTCTCTTTTTCTCTCATTTTCTTTTTTCTTTTTTTCTTTTCTTTTCTTTTCTTTTTTCTTCTTTGGCCTTTCTTTCTTTTGGCCTTTTTGTTTTGTTCCTTTTCTTTTTCTTCTTTTTGTAAAGTCCGAAGTCTCATCCCGACTTGTGGGGGAATCATAGTCTTCATCATCCTTCCCTCACTGAGACAATGCTCTAATAATGAAGATCATCACACTTTTATGGATTTGCAACTCAAGAATTACAAATCAAAGCTAGAACAAGATATGACTTTATATGAATGCCTCCGGCGGTGTACCGGGATATGCAATGAATCAAGAGCGACATGTATGAAAATTATGAAGGTGGCCTTGCCACAAATACGATGTCAACTACATGATCATGCAAAGAGCAATATGACAATGATGGAATGTGTCATAATAAACGGAACGGTGGAAAGTTGCATGGCAATATATCTCGGAATTGCTATGGAAATTCCATAATAGGTAGGTATGGTGGCTATTTTGAGGAAGGTAAATAATGGGTGCATGATACCGGCGAAAGTTGCGCGGTATAATAGAGGCTAGCAAAGTGGAAGGATGAGTGTGCGTATATCCATGGACTCACATTAGTCATAAAGAACTCATATACTTATTGCAAAAGTCTACTTAGCCCTCGAAGCAAAGTACTACTACGCATGCTCCTAGGGGAAGGGTTGGTAGGAGTTAACCATCGCGCGATCCCGACCTCCACTCATAAGGAAGACAATCAAAAGAGCACCTCATGCAACAAATTTGTCACACAACTTTTACCATACGTGCATGCTACAGGACTTGCTAACTTCAACAAAAGTATTTCTCAATTTCATAATTACCCACTAGCATGACCCTAACATTACTTCCTCTATATCTCAAAACAATTATCGCATCAAATTGATCATAGCATTCAATTCACTTCCTATGATAGTTCTTATTATACCCAACTTGGATGCTCATCATTCTAGGACCAAACTTGTAACCATAGCAAATACCATGCTGTTCTAAAAGACTCTCAAAATAATACAAGTGAAGCACGAGAGACTAGCAATTTCTTCAAAATTAAGCTACCGCCGTGCTCTAAAAGATATAAGTGAAGCACTAGAGCAAAAACTATCGAGCTCAAAAGATATAAGTGAAGCACATAGAGTATTCTAGCAAATTCTAATCAAGTGGGTTTCTCCCAGAAGGTGTGTACAACAAGGATGATTGTGGTAAACTAAATAGCAAAGACTAGTATAATACACGACGCTCCAAGCAAAACACATATCATGTGGCGAATAAAAATATAGCTCCAAGTAAAGTTACCAATGAACAAAGAAGAAAGAGGGGATGCCTTCCCGGGGCATCCCCAAGCTTAGGCTTTTGGCTATTCTTGAATATCTTGGGGTGCCATGGGCATCCCCAAGCTTAGGCTCTTGCCACTCCTTATTCCATAGTCCATCAAAGCTTTACCCAAAACTTGAAAACTTCACAACACAAAACTCAACAGGAAATCTTATAAGCTCCGTTAGTGAAAGAAAACAAAACCACCACATAAGGTACTGTAATGAACTCATTCTTTATTTATTTTGGTGTTAAACCTACTGTATTCCAACTTCTCTATGGTTTATAAACTATTTTACTAGCCATAGATGCATCAAAATAAGCAAACAACACACGAAAGGCAGAATCCTTCTTGCTACGTCTTGAGCTTGAGTTGGTTTTCCTTGAAGAGGAAAGGGTGATGTAGCAATAGTAGCGTAAGTATTTCCCTTAGTTTTTGAGAACCAAGGTATCAATCCAGTAGGAGGCTCCTCAAAAGTCCCACGCACCTACACAAACCAACAAAGAACTCGCAACCAACACAATAAAGGGGTTGTCAATCCCTTCACGGCCACTTGCGAAAGTGAGATCCGATATAGATAGTATGATAAGATAAATATATTTTTGGTATTTTATAATATAGATGCAAAAAGTAAAGATGCAAATAAAAGTAGATTGAAAGCTTATATGATAAAAGATAGACCCGGGGGCCATAGGTTTCACTAGTGGCTTCTCTCAAGATAGCATAAGTATTACGGTGGGTGAACAAATTACTGTCGAGCAATTGATAGAAAAGCGAATAATTATGAGATTATCTAGGCATGATCATGTATATAGGCATCACGTTCGTGACAAGTAGACCGACTCCTGCCTGCATCTACTATTATTACTCCACACATCGACCGACTCCTGCCTGCATCTAGAGTATTAAGTTCATAAAGAACAGAGTAATGCATTAAGAAAGATGACATGATGTAGAGGGATAAACTCATGCAATATGATATAAACCCCATCTTTTTATCCTCGATGGCAACAATACAATACGTGCCTTGCTGCCCCTGCTGTCACTCGGAAAGGACACCGCAAGATTGAAGCCAAAGCTAAGCACTTCTCCCATGGCAAGAAAGATCAATCTAGTAGGCCAAACCAAACTGATAATTCGAAGAGACTTGCAAAGATAACTCAATCATACATAAAAGAATTCAGAGGAGATTCAAATATTTCTCATAGATAAACTTGATCAAAAACCCACAATTCATCGGATCTCGACAAACACACAGCAAAAAGAGTTTACATCGAATATATCTCGACAAGAGAGGGGGAGAACATTGTATTGAGATCCAAAAAGAGAGAAGAAGCCATCTAGCTAATAACTATGGATCCGAAGGTCTGTGGTAAACTACTCACAACTCATCGGAGGGGCTATAGTGTTGATGTAGAAACCCTCCATGGTCGATTCCCCCTCCGGCGGAGTGCCAACAAAGGCTCCAAGATGGGATCTCGCGGATACAGAAGGTTACGGTGGTAGAAATTGTGTTTCATTGGCTCCTTGGATGTTTTCGGGGTACGTAGGCATATATAGGAGGAAGAAGTATGTCGGTGGCCGCCCGAGGGGCCCACAAGACAAGGGGCGCGCCCTCCTATCTCGTGGCCGCCTTGGCTGCTTCTTGACTTCCACTCCAAGTCCTCTGGAACATCAGCCATGCTGAGCTTGGCCACATGCTTCTTGAACTGCTCTTTCTCATAGTCAATCTTGTTCTTCAATTCAACAATTCGCTGAGCCAGAGCCAGCTCAGGAGCAATTGCGCCTTGGAAGGCGACGCTGATGCCAATCGGGAGTTGAAGATCATCAAAGCTGAGATTTGGGTTGTCAAACCACTCATCAATGAAGTTGTCAAGGTTTTTCACATCGAAAGAGGGGCAAATCATTGAAGATCTCCGCCTCTTGCTTGCTCTTAATCAGCTATTCAAGAGCATCATCACTGCATTCATCATCTGTTGACAGATTAATGGCTTCAGTCTCGTTCCTCAGAACGGTAGCAGGTGTCAGGGCTTGACCAGAACTTTGAACATCTTTCTTCTGAGTCTTCTCCTTCTTCTTGGAGATGCGAGAGAGATCTTCAGAAATGTTACTTGGAGTAGGAGGGGCAGTTGCCAATGGCTTCACTCGAGAAGCTTTTGGAGCAACAGTTGGTTTTGAAGCCTTAGCTTTCTTTTGCTTCTGCGGCTTAGGAGGAGGAGCTGGTACATCATCGGTGTCAGAATCATCACCAGAATGATCCACTTTTGCACCTTGGACGGCAATGTGTGTGATGAGTCCTGCTAGGTTGTAGAAGGGGCCGATCCTGTTTTCATTAGCTTCACGGGTCCCATCTTCTCGAGGAGTAGATGGACCGGGGTTGAAGTCAAGTCTGAATTCCTTCTTGTTCTTTATGGCAGAGTCTTTGGCAAACTAGTAGTTGCGCCTTAAGAGATTGTCTTCACGGCACCACAGCAGAGAAGAAGAGTCAGCGTTCTCTGGCTGTGGTCCGCGCACCATGCATGGATAGAAACCTTGCTCAATAGCTTCAGCCAGGGTCCTGGGAGGTAGATTTTTGTACAGTATATCACCCCAGGGTCCCTTGATGGCATTCTTCTCTGCATATTCTTCTGTGACGAATCAGTACTTGAACCATTCCTGTGCCCAATATCTTCGAATCCATTGGATTCGATTCTTGAGACCTGTATAGATTTCCTCTGGGTCTGTTTTGTATAGCTCGTGCAAATCCGGAGGCAAATCCTTGGAAGTGTTCCCTTGGCACTGTCTGCCACCCTTTCTTGCTGACTTCTCAGTGGACATGAAGCTTAATCTGAAAGGCTTCAGTACTCACAAGGGCTTCAGACGGCTGGTCAGACAAGAACTGGCTTCAGGAGAGTTGATGTGACTCTGTAAGAATTCTGCAAACGAATGTAGACTATGAGAAACAAGGGATTCTCCCACGGAAATGTACCTGTGACAGCATTAGAGGTGCGAGGGAAGGGGAAGAGGTCATATGCATTTTCAGAAGATTTTGAAGATAAATCAGTTTGAAGACATTGACCTCATAGCGGGAAGACATTCACTTATTTGATGAGAGTTGGTTCCAAATTTGTACGAATCAAAGAATAAGTACAAGTGAGGAATCTAACTTGTAGAGAAGCATAAGTGAACAGACTTGGCAAGTATGAGATGCAGAAAGAGATAGATTCAACTTTGGAGATCTAGAAACTACTTTTGGTAGGGAAGGGTGAATCCATCAGATCGAAAAGACGGTAAAAAGTGAATTTTAATTACCACACGAAGAACTGCTAGACGGAGCGAAGTTGGAGGCTGAGCAGTTCGATCTTCCGTGCCCTAACTTGGCGATGAAGGACACCTACGGCAACGGCGGATAGGACGAGGTCCGCGGCCGGCGTGAGGACGGGGTCGGAGAAGTCGCGGCAGCTAAGCACTTCGTCGCCGGCGTCGTCGAGAGCTAGCGGAGGCGCTATGGTTTGCGAGAGGTGGCGAGGTGGAAGAAGAATTTTTGACCGAGATGTGACGGGTATTTATAAGGAAAGGGACAGCACAACGCAATTACGCAGGTGCCCCTGGCGGTTCACATCTGAAGGGCACATGGCAAGCATGCAACACCTTGGAAGTTGTTTCATGTTCCCATGCACGCCTGGATTGTCGGGGTGGTCATTCCGAATTCTCCGGATTTCAGGCAAAAAGGATATAGCATTAAAACAGATATAAATGTTTGTCAGATTGACTTTAGCTGACAAGGTCTCAGTGAAGAAAATCGACAGTTTTCAATAGAATGCATATGATTTGGACAGATAGAGTTGAGGTAGAAGCATAGATAGGTTAGGGTTCGATCACGTTCACTTAGTTCAAAAGATTCAACACGAAGCCATAGCTATAATTGAATGTTGTAGAGTACAGAACACAAATATGTATACAACTAGTATAAGGCCAAATCAATCAAATGAAGATAAACTTGAAAATTAGCCAGGGATGAAGATAAATCAGATATGAAGACTTTGCAAATATGACGCCAAGAGAAACACTTCAAATGAAAGTTTCGTGGTGGCGTTACCCACCGTATAGGAAGTATTAGACCCAGACACGATGCACAATTTCGTGGCGCTCTGAAGTCAAATTCTGCATTAATGTATTCACACTTAGAGTGTATGTCTTCATTGATTGAAGATATACATTACTTCGTGTGTTGCACATCTATGTCATCAAAATGCATAAGTGTCAGGATGTGTGCCTAATCACAGGACATTTGAGGATTCCAAGATATTTAGCTCACACCGCAACTTGCAAAACCTTTTCTCATCCAAAGGCTTTGTGAAGATATCAGCCAACTGCTCTTCTGTCTTGACGTGAATGATATCAATATCTTCCTTCATAACATGATCTCTGAGAAAGTGATGACCAATTTCAATGTGCTTTGTCTTCGAGTGCTGAACTGGGTTGTTGGCAATCTTGATGGCACTCTCATTGTCGCAGTAGAGAGGCACATTATTCATATGGATACCATAGTCCTTGAGAGTTTGCTTCATCCAGAGAAGCTGAGCACAGCAAGATCCAGCAGCAATGTATTCGGATTCAGCAGTGGAGAGAGATACACAGTTCTGCTTCTTTGAAGACCACTAGACAAGAGATTGACCCAGAAAGTGACATGTGCCTGATGTGGACTTGCTATCAACCTTGTCACCAGCATAATCAGCATCTGAGAATCCAACTAGATCAAACTCTGAGCCCTTTGGATACCATAATCCTAATGTTGGGGTGTAAGCCAAATATCGAAGAATTCGCTTCACTACTAAGTGATGTGATTCCTTTGGTACTACTTGGTGTAAGTGCATCTAGTGCCACCCGTAGTTGGTTTTGGAGTATTGACGACAAAGTTGGTTGCGGGACTAATGCGTTTGTGAGAATTGCAGGATAATGCAGGTAGTGTCCCTCATTGATTCAGTTTACCTACCGAAGATGACCCCTAAAAATGTATGAAGACATTGAAGACAATGGTGGTATGAGAAGATATTCATATTGAAGACTATGACATGAGAAGACATTGTGTGAAGACTATGGAGCGTGAAGACTGTGTGGTTTCGTTGTTTCCTTTTCTTCTTTGTTGAGTCATAGGAACCACTGTACTGTAAAGTGGGGTCCAAGTGAACTAAGTCAGAATGACTGAAGTGATGCTCAACCCAAATCCTATGTCTTCGAGCGAAGACAATGAGAGCAAATCTTATCCAGAGCTGGATGAGTCAGCTTTGCTTGTAGCCCAAGTAAAGTTGCCGTGTGTGTTTGAAATCTGACCATTGGAACACGTGTCAGTTCCTTAGTGACCCAGTGTCATTTTGGACATATCAGGTCGGGTTGCCTAGTGGCTATAAATGGCCCACCCCCTACACCATAAATTGGTGGCTACTCAGAGTTAGTGCACAGCTTTTGTCGTTTGAGAGCAACCCACCTCGAAGCCTTTGAGAGAGAGAAATCCTTGTGAGGACAAAGCCCAAACACCCAGAGCCAAAGAGTGTTAGGCATCACTGAAGTCTTTCTGTCTGTGTGACCTGAAGACTTATTACACTTGAGGACCGTGAATCCTCCAGCCGGTTAGGGGTCGCGTTCTGAGCATCCAAGAGTCATTGTGGATCGCCGGTGAACGAAGTCTGTGAAGGTTTGGAAGTATACCTTGAAGACTTACCAGAGTGATTGGGCGAGGACTGTGTGTCCTTAGCTCAAGGGGAATAAGGTGAAGACACGGTCTTCTGAGTTGAATCTCAGCCTCCCTAACCAGACATACAGTTGTCACAGCAACTAGAACTGGTCCAACAAATCTTGTGTCTTCAACAAGTGACTGGTTCTATCCTCTCCCTTCCTTTACTTAAGTTTGTCTTCGTGAAGTCATTGTCTATCTGTCGTACCTGTTTGACTTCATTGCCTGACTACTACTGTTGATTGGCTTCATACTATCTTCCATCCTGATCCTTACTACCTAGCTGCTATTAGTCCTGTACGTTCACATCATTGCATACTTGACTATGGTTTGCTTATCGTAGTTTATCTTCCGCTGCATATCAATTAGGTCATTTCTACTGTTTGTCTTCGAAACTATCATGTTTTGAAGACTTTCATAAAAATCGCCTATTCACCCCCCTCTAGTCGATACTAGCACTTTCAATTGGTATCAGAGCAAGGTACTCCCTTGTTCTGTGTGATTCGGTTTAACCACCTGTAGTTTTAGCTATGTCGACTGCAGGGATAATCAAGGTCTCCGTTGCTTGCCCCGTGTTCGATGGAACTGAATATCCCTACTAGAAGAATTAGATGGGTATGCATCTTGAAGCCATTGATGTCGACCTATGGTATGTTTTCAAGAACGGAGTTCCCAAAATTGGTGAAGGTGTCACCCCTACTGATGTCAAGAAGTTCATTCAACTGGACTCTACTACAAAGAACATCATCTGTGGTCATCTAACCAAAGGACAGTATGGCCGTGTGAGTGCTCTGGAAACATCAAAGCTAGTCTGGGACTGGCTATCCAAGGTCAACGAAGGTGTATCAACCCAAAGAGATCAAAGAATCAGTGTTCTTCGCAACCTCTTCAACCGCTTCAAGAGAAACGACAATGAAAATGTCCAGCTCACGTTCGATCGCCTCACTGACATCACAAATGAACTTCAAGCTCTGGGCGCAACTGAGATTACCAAGCATGAAATCGTCAAGACACTACTGAGATCACTCGACAGCTCTTTTGACACCCTTGCCCTCATGATACAAGAACGTCCTGACTTCAAGACACTCGATCCGTTCGATATACTTGAGAGGCTCAACACACATGAGTTCCAGCTTTCTGAGAAAAGAGATATCTATGGTCCAAACTATGGCCGAACTCGCGCTTTGAAGGCAAAAGTTGTTTCCTCATCTGAAGAAGAATCTGACTGCAGTTCTGATGATCCTGAAGACATTGGAAAGGAACTTGCTATGCTTGTGAAGAAGTTCCAGAAGTTCACCAAGAAGAAAGGCTTCAGAAAGTCTTCACGATCCAGCTCACGAAATGATGAAGCTTCCACTCATGACCACAAGAAGAGAACATGTCACAAGTGCAAGAAACCTGGACACTATATCTCTGAGTGTCCACAGTGGGACAATGAGAAGAAGAAGAAGAAGAGCAAGGAATATGATTCTGATGACAAGAAGAAGAAGAAATCTTCAAAGTCTTCTTCCAAGTCCTCATCAAGGTCTTCATCTCATAAGAAGAGCTCATCAGGCAAGGCTCGTGCTTTTGTTGGCAAGGAAATGGATTCAGAAGAGGAGTCTGCTTCTGAGGAGGTGGAAGTGGAGTCTGGAGAGGAGTCCGACCCTGGCGTTGCAAGTCTGGCTCTAGCCACAGCCTATGTTGCCAAGTCCATCTTCAACACGGAAGACAATAACTTCCACACCAACGCTGAAGCTGATAATGAACACGATCCGACTCCAACCTACTGCTTCATGGCACGTGGTGCCAAGGTAAAATCACGTGATGCTTACTTTCAAACATCAAGTGAAGATGACTCTGATTGTGAATCCAAACCTAGCTACAAAACACTTGCTAAAATTGCAACTGAACAACAAAAGGCTATGGAACATACTCAAAAACTGTTAGACAAAAGCGATGACCTGTTGGACGCGGAAATGACACGTTCACAGTCCTTAGTTGAAGATATAAAGAATCTTCATGCTAAGTACCAAGAACTTGAAAGTCGTCATGAAACGCTCTCAACCACTTATGAAAAGCTCTCCTATGATTATCTTCAAAGGAAGCAAGAGCTTGAGAAATTGAGAGCGGCTCATGAAGATCTTCAAAAAGAGAATGAGTCACTTCGCGCTCAACAGATCAGTCCCGCTCAGGATGGATTTGAACCACCATGTCTAAAATGCATTGAGCGTGATAACGCTACATCTGTTGCTGAATGTTCCACTGCTGCTACTGTTTCATTGTCTTCACCTACTGATGTGGTTACTAACCCCTCTGCGGAGGATACCACTACTATTGCTGATGAAAATGCTATGTTGAAGACATTGCTTGAAACAGGGATGTATAAAAGTCTGAAAGGGCATCAGACACTCTGCGATGTCCTCAAAAAGCAGATTCTGAACCGAAACCCTAGGAAAGAGGGTGTTGGGTTCGAGAGGAAAATGAATGTTGATGGCTCGTACTGGAAGCCTGAGCAGTACCCCAAAACCACATGGGTTGCTGCAAAGGAACCTTCAGTAGATCCATCCACTTTATCTAGCTTTCCTGTGCTAATCCTATTATCATTGATGAATCCTTTGATGCAAACTATAAGCTGTTCAAGAATCAGAATGGTGAAGTGTTTGCCAGGTATATTGGTACTAACTGCAGGAATGGACCACCTATGAAGAAGATCTGGGTACCTAAGCAGTACATTGAGAATCTTCCTGTGAATGTCGTCATGACACCACCAAGGAAGAAGACAAACCCTAGACCTATAGCTTCATATGGCCCAAAGGCTTCATACAGATACAGGACTCACCTGAGTCACCCTAACGCCAATGTTTTGCAGGGAAATCATACTCAGACTTATGAATATGAGCGTGTGTCTTCGAACCGCTATGTTCATAGAACTAAGAACTTTTCTGCTTATTCATATGAGTATCATTCATCTCCTGCAAGGCTATTTGCTAGGGCTCCAAAGCCAAAATTCTCAGATGCTGCACTTAGACTCATTGCTTCTAAGCCACCCCTGAAAATGTGGGTGGCGAAGAAGAATTAACTTTCTTTTGCAGAGAAAGGTCTCCAGCCTGCAATCAAAGGCGTCCGATGCTATTGCTGGGGACCTAAAACACATTAAGGACGCATGATAAAATGTCTTACTATATACATCACATCTGAATCGCTTACCAGTCATACTATGTGTCCTAATCTTGATCTAAGCTGTGACAATCCCTATATGTGCCAAATGCTTATGCTTCACAACACTCTTGTGAAGCCTATCCTCCTAACTGCACTGTAGGGTACATCACCAAAAGCTTCAGAATGGATTATGGACAGCGGATGCACAAATCATATGACTGGTGATCGAAGTCTTCTCATGGACTCAACCTTACGTCCATCCGACAAGAGTCACATCACATTTGCTGACACTGGTAAAAGCAAGGTATTGGGTCTAGGTAGAGTTGCAATCTCAAAGGATCAACACATGGATAAAGTGATGCTTGTTGAATCCCTTGGTTTCAACTTAATGTCTGTCTCAATGCTTTGTGACTTGAACATGATTGTGCTATTCGGAAAATATCGTTGCCTTGTACTAATGGAATCTGACAAGTCTCTAGTCTTTGAAGGGTATCGAAAAGATGATCTATACATGGTAGATTTCTCAGCAGGTCCACAGCTTGCCGTATGTCTTCTCACAAAAGCTTCAGAATGCTGGCTCTGGCATCGAAGGCTGGGGCATGCTGGCATGAGGAACTTACACTCACTCGTCAAGAAGAAGCATGTCATAGGCATCGAGGATGTCAAGTTCAAGAAGGATCATTTGTGTGGTGCCTGCGAAGCTGGAAAGATGACTAGGGCAAAGCACCCCTCGAAGACAATCATGACAACATCTCAACCCTTCGAGCTGTTACACATGGACTTATTTGGACCTACTCACTACTCCACCCTCACAACAACTGCTTGTCTCTATGGCTTCGTCATTGTTGATGACTATTCAAGATACACATGGGTTCATATAATTCTCTACAAGACTGAAGTGCAAGATGTCTTCAGATGCTTCGCCAATCGAGCAATGAACAACTATGGTGTGAAGATCAAGCATATCAGAAGTGATAATGGCACTGAATTCAAGAACACCGGACTTGATCTTTATCTGGATACAATGGGAATCACTCATGAGTTCTCTGCTCCATACACACCTCAGCAAAATGGCATCGTTGAGCGCAAGAACAGAACCCTCATTGAGATGGCTCGAACAATGCTCGATGAATACAAGACACCAAGAAAGTTCTGGCCTGAAGCTATTGATACAGCATGTCACATCATCAACCGTGTCTACATCCATAAGCTTCTGAACAAAACATCCTATGAGCTCCTTACTGGCAAGAAGCCAAATGTCAGTTACTTCAGAGTATTTGGAGCAAGGTGCTGGATCAAGGACCCCCATCACAAGTCAAAATTTGCACCTAAAGCTCACGAAGGCTTCATGCTTGGCTATGGAAAGGACTCACACTCCTACAGAGTCTTCAACCTCTATCTCTACAAAATCGTCGAAACTGTGGATGTGAGATTTGATGAAACCAATGGTTCACAAAGAGAACTCCTGCCAAGTACACTAGATGAAGCTCCTCCAAGCGAATCTATCAAGCTGATGGGAACTGGTGAAATCATGCCTTCTGAAGCACAGCCTGAAGAGGAACTTATCATTTCTGCCCCAAATCAACCTGAAGACAATGCTCAGACCGAAGACAATCCTCCCAATGATGACAATGATCAGCAAGAGCAAAGTCTTCGTCCGGTTCATCCTCGTGTTGCAAATGAAGTACAAATTGAGAAGATAATTGACAGCATCAATGCGCCTGGTCCACTTACTCGCTCAAGAGCAACACAGTTAGCAAACTTTTGTGGGCACTTTTCATTTGTGTCAATATCAGAACCCAAGAAAGTTGCTGAAGCCTTTATGGAACCTGAATGGATTCAAGCTATGCAAGAAGAACTTCAACAGTTCAAGCTGAACAATGTTTGGGAACTTGTCAAGCGACCTGACCCTCGCAAGCATAACATTATTGGAACAAAATGGATATATCGAAACAAGCAAGATGAGCATGGTCAAGTCGTCAGAAACAAAGCACGTCTTGTGGCTCAAGGATATACTCAAGTAGAAGGAATTGACTTTGATGAAACATTTGCTCCTGTGGCTAGGCTTGAAGCTATTCACATACTGCTAGCCTACGCTAATCATCACAATATCTTGCTATATCAAATGGATGTGAAGAGTGCATTTCTCAATGGCAAGATTGAAGAAGAAGTATATGTCGCTCAACCACCTGGCTTTGAAGATCCAAAACATCCTGATATGGTGTACAAGCTAAACAAAGCACTGTATGGCCTCAAACAAGCTCCTCGCGCATGGTATGATACGATCAAAGACTTCCTGAAGAGCAAAGGCTTCTAACATGGATCCCTCGATCCCACACTCTTCACGAAGACATATGATGGTGAACTGTTTATGTGCCAAATATATGTGGATGACATAATCTTCGGCTGCACCAACCAGAAGTATAATGATGAGTTTGGGTACATGATGCAAGAGCAATATCAGATGTCCATGATGGGCGAGCTGAAGTTCTTCCTTGGTCTTCAAATTCGTCAGCAAAGGAATGGCATCTTCATATCTCAAGAAAAATACCTCAAAGATTGTCTGAAGAAGTTTGGAATGGAAGACTGCAAAGGTTACATGACGCCAATGCCAGCCAAACACCATCTTGGTCCCGACGACAATGGTAAAGAGTTCGATCAAAAGGTATACCGCTCCATGATTGGTTCTTTACTTTATCTATGTGCATCTAGGCCAGATATTATGCTTAGTGTTTGCATGTGTGCTCGATTCCAAGCGGCACCAAAGGAATCGCATCACTTAGCTGTGAAGCGAATTCTTCGATATTTGGCTTACACCCCAACACTCGGATTATGGTATCCCAAGGGCTCAAAATTTGATTTGGTTGGATTCTCGGATGCTGATTATGCTGGTGACAAGGTGGACCGCAAGTCTACATCAGGCACATGTCACTTTTTGGGTCGATCACTTGTCTGTTGGTCTTTAAAGAAGCAGAACTGTGTATCACTCTCAACTGCTGAATCTGAATACATTGCTGCTGGATCTTGTTGCGCTCAGCTTCTATGGATGAAGCAAACTCTCAAGGACTATGGCATGAATCTAAAACAAGTACCTCTCTTCTGTGACAACGAAAGTGCCATCAAGATTGCCAACAATCTAGTAAAGCACTCGAAGACAAAGCACATTGAAATTCGTCATCACTTTCTCAGAGATCATGTCATGAAGAAAGATATCGACATCATTCATGTCAACACTGAAGAGCAACTGGCAGATATCTTCACAAAGCCCTTGGATGAGAAAAGGTTTTGCAAGTTACGGTGTGAGCTAAATATCTTGGAATCCTCTAATGTCCTGTGAACAGGCACACATCCTAACACTTATGCATGTTGATGACTTAGATGTGCAACACACGAAGTACTGTATATCTTCAATCAATGAAGACTTACATTCTGAGTGTGAATACATTAACATGGAATTTGACTTTGGAGCGCCACGATAATTGTGCGCCATGTCTGGGTCTAATACTTCCTATACGGTGGGTAATGCCACCACCAAATTTCTCTGTTTGAAGTGTTTCACTCATGGCGTTATTTTGAAATGACTTCGCATTTGGTTTGTCTTTAGTTTCAATTTATCTTCATGATTCTCTTCACTATGATGATTTGATTGCTTTCTGATATATATATATATATATATATATATATATATATATATATATATATATACTAGTGTTCTGTCCTCTACAACATTCACTTATAGCTATGTCTTCAAGTTGAATCTTCTGAACAAAGTGAATGTGATCGGACCCTAACCTTTCTATGCTTTCAATCTCAAATTCTATCTATCCAAATCATATGCATTCTATTGAAACTGTCAAATGTCTTCTCTGCGTCCTAGTCAGCAGAAGGCACAGAGACAAACATTAAGTCTGTTTTAAATAACTCATCTTTATTGTTGAAATCCGGAGAAGCCGGAACAACTATCCGACATGCCTGGCGGGCGTGGGAACGTGGGACAACTCTGAGTATGTTGCATGCTTGCCATGTGCCCCTCAGATGTGAACCGCCAGGGGCACCAGCGTAATTGCGCTGTGCTGCACACCTACTTATAAATACTTGTCCCCTGCGGTAAAGAAATCCTTCTTCCACCTCTCCACCTCGTCAAAACCCTAGCGCCACCACTAGCTCTCGACGACGCCGGCGACGAAGCGCTTAGCTGCCGCGACTTCTCCGACGCCGTCCTCACGCCAGCCGCGGACATCGTCCTCTCCACCGTCGCCATAGGTGTTCTCCGTCGCCAAGTTAGGGCACGGTGGACTGAACTGCTCGGTCTCCTATTCATCCCATCTAGCAGTTCTTCGTGCGGTAATTATAACTCTATTTTTACCACTTTTTTGATCTTCAAGATTCATCCTATTTACCGAAAGTGGTTTCATCCTATTGGGCTGAAGAATGGTTCAAGTACAAGTTCGTGACCAAGGAATATGCAGAGAAGAATGCTATCAAGAGTCCTTGGGGCGATATTCTCTATCATGGCCTTCAACCCAAGAACAGAGCTGAAGCTATTGCACAAGGCTTCTATCCTTGTATGGTCCGTGGACCTCAGCCTGAGAACGCCAATCCCTCATCATTGCTCTGGTGTCGTGATGATACTCTCTTCAAGCACAACTTTCAGCACGCCAAGGCTTCGGCCAAGGAAAACAAGAAGTCATTGGGATTAGACTTCAACCCTGGTCCCTATGCTCCCCGTGCCGACGGCTCACGTGATGCAGAACCTAATGTCATCGGCCCCTTCTCCAACCTCGATGGCCTCATCACCTACATCTTGGTCCAAGGTGCCAGGGTAGATCATTCTGATAATGATGCTGACACTGATGAAGCCCCAGCTCCTCCTCCAAAGCCGCAGAAGCAAAAGAAGCCAAAGGCTTCTAAATTAGCACCTCCAAAAGCTTCACGTGCGAAGCCACTGGCCATTGCACCTCCTGAAGACAGTGTGCAGTCTGAAGATCAATCACGTATCTCCAAGAGGACGGAGAAGAAAAAGCAAATTGTCAGGCATACTGCTCAAACCTTGACTCCTGCTGCCATTTTGCGTGAAGAACCCATTGATCTGTCCAGCGATGAAGATCTTGCTGATGATGCCCTTGAGCAACTGATCAAAAGTAAGGAAGAAGCAGAGATCTTCAACAACTTGCCTCTCTTTGACGTGTCAATCATCCATAACTTCATTGATGAGTGGTTTGACACACCAAATCTCAGCTTTGAAGATCTGCAGCTTCCTATCGGCCTCAGCATCTCTTTCAATGGCGCCATTGCTTCCGAGCTAGCTCTCGCTCAGCGCATCGTTGAGCTGAAGAACAAAATTGATTATGGGAAGGCTCAGTTCAAGAAGCATGTGGCGAAGCTCAGTGTGCAAGATGTCAGAAACTTCAAGGTCATGCTGCATGAGCTTAAAGAAGCCTTTCTCAAGAAGCGCCAAGAAGCTCAGGGCTCACGCGAGCGCATGAAGAGTTTGGCTGACAAATGCGTGCTTGCATACAATGAGGCTGAGAAGCGCAAGTCTCTTGGTCGTCCTGGCATTGACCCCAGGATGGCTGCAAAGAAGAAGAAGCTCTCTACAGCCCAGCCTACACCTTCAAGTCAAGAAGCACCTCACATTATCTTCCCAAGCAACATGACTGGCTCGAAGCCAAAGATCACGTCAACCGCTTCAGAACAGAAGAAGACGAGGGCTGCCGAGGTTGAAGCCAGAAAGAGGAAGAATACTGAAGCCTCTGATGCCGCTCCCTCCAAGAAGAAGCGCAAGACCAAGGAGAATAGGGCTGCTCCCACAGAGCCCTTGGTTGTTGAACCCATCTCAGTGGTTCGCCCTACGTCTGAACATCAAGAACGACGAATGATAGTTCATGAGCCTGCTACCACAGAGGCCCATGAAGCTGAAGACATTCCAGCAGCTGAACCCACCACTGCTGAAGACATTGGTCAAGATGACAATGTTGAAGATGATGAAGTTCTTTCTCAGATCGAACAGAATGTGGTATCATCGCCTGTTCTCACGAACAGCGAACTCATCAGCATTGGTCGTCCTCTAACGCCGACTGCTCAGGATGCATCGTGGGTTGATCATCCACAGCAACAAGACTCCCCAAGTACTCCCCGACAACAACAACAAGTTACACCACCCGTGCAAGTAGAAGAAGAAGACTTTGAGGCACAGCCAACTCCATCTCCAAAGGCGTCGCCAGCATTTCGCAGGCTTCACAAAGGACAAAGGCCTCAAGTCCCTCTCGCGAGCGTTCCAGAAGGAGAAGTGCATCACCAACCTGTTGCACGTCAAGTGTTTCGTGAAGCCACTCCAACTGTGAATGTCTCCGTGTGTGAAGCCCAAGCTGCTGAAGACAATCCGGCTGCATCAGCCGATGAAATACAAGAAGATGTACGTGTCCCTACTCCCCCAGTTATTGAAGAAGCTGTTCCTGATGTGAACGCACCAGTGCCCGACCCTCCAGCTCGTCAAGTGGAGGTTGAAAATCCTGAAGCTACCACTACCAATGCAAGTGAAGCCAATGACGTAGTCATGGCTGAAGCTAATGTGGAGCTTGCACCACACAGTGTGGCTGAAGCTAATGAGGCAACTGCTCCCGAAGCACCTATTGTGCAGCCTGAAGCCTCAGCTGTTGCCACTGCTCCTGTTCCGCCACCAAGGCCCCATACAATTGAGCAAGCATACAATCATGGTCAGCTAACCACTGTCCGATGGCCCATTCTGGTACCTCGCCTACTGCCTCTGGACCTCAGTTTGATTATCATGTTCAGCATAGGCCTCAGGTCCAGAAACCAAAGCCAAGACTGCCAAGGTTCCCAGCTACTGCAAACTCTCCAGGGTCCTTCAATGCTAATGGCTTCAAAAGCCACAATACCTTCTTTGACATCCCCAAGAACCCCTACTCAAAGCCAAGGATATCATCTGATCGGTTCTGGAGTTATCAGCAGCGAAGCTATTACTCCTGCGTTCTGTATGATCAAGGGCACATTTTCCCTCATATGCGCCTCGACACTGAAGCCATTGTTGGACTGCCGTGCTTAGAAGAAGCACTTGACTGTTTTCGTGATGCCGGTCTGCTCAGCTTTGTGACAGACAAAGAACACTGGAATGAAGAACTTTTGCTTCAATTCTATGCTACCCTCCACATTCGCGGCTACAACAGAGACATCAAGACATGGGTTCTCGAGTGGATGACTGGAAATGTTCATCATGAAGCCAAAGCTCTTGACATCATTGAGCTTACTGGCCTACCCACTCTCGGAGAGCTCTATGAACCTGACTGTCAACTACATCGAAATGCACTGGAGAGCATCTTCCATAAGCCTGAACCCAATATGAGCCAGATGTTGAGCATGATGAAGCCTTTGCCATCTGACGCTGAATATCCAACGGAGTTCTTTGTTGATGACCATGAGTACCTCCCTCGCACCATATATCATATCATCAGGCGAACTCTATGGCCTATCAAAGGACATTCATCAGCTGCAAAGCTTGAAGGAGCCATGAAGACATTGGTCTTCTACATCCTCAATGGCATCAGCTTCAATTCCCAAGAATTCTTCATCAGGCAACTTGCTGCGTCTGGATCTGACCTTTTTGGTCTGAAGTTCTATGCTCCATGGGTCATGCGCCTCATCAAGCGACACTCATCTGTCAACTATCAGCCCTCTGCTCGCAATCATCTGATCTTTTTACCAGAGGTTGATATGTCAGTTGAATCCATATACTCTGACCCTGCCAAGAAGCCTCTTTGTCTTCAGAATGTCGAGCACCAAAGGTTCACTTAACCCATCGAAGGCGTCCAAGCAGCAACACGTATCTATCCATGGCTGGAAATATTCGTCCGCCTCATCGTGCGCAAACTGAAGCCACTGAAAGCACAATTGCCCAAAGGCCTAAGAAGCGCTCTCGTGTTCTCAATGACCGAGAACTTCTTATGGCACTTCATCAGAAACAAGATAAGCATCACTATTGGCTCAAGAGACAGATGCAAAGCCTCTTGGTGGATGTCAATCGCATTCGAAATCTTGCCACCAAGAATGCTTTTGTTGCTCACGAGACTTGTTGGCGATCATGGAAGAGTTTGACGCTGCTTAGTGCTGAAGCAGATCTTCAAGACGATGGCTTCACTGAAAGATTCCAGTTTGACTCCACTCCTCCACGGACTGCTGTCCTATGTCGAACTCCATCCCTTGAAGACTCTGACTATTCTTCCTCCGCGGCAACTATGAATGCCAGAGTGATCGATGATGAAGATGATGCTACTTCCCCGCCTCCTACTTTTGCACGCATCGACACTGCACCAAGTACGTCTGCACCGCCAACCAACAACGACAACCCTGCTGCTTCACCTACTCATGAGGACGAGTAGATGCTCTATGTCTTCAAACCTTTTTGGTCATTACTGACAAAAGGGGGAGAAGCGTATGAGTTGATAGTCTTCAAGCGGGTTCATATGGGCGGTTGCATTATATTTTGCCTCGTGCTTACAACTCTTGCTTTTGAAACATTTGGTTCTTTGAGTTGTAACACCTAAACTCGATGGTCGTCTGCTACTTATTTGCTTTACTGTGATGCGATGATAAATTCCGCATGTGCGATGATAACTTCCGCACTTAGATCATTCTGCAGACGTCCATTTTTCATTATGCATGTCATTCTACTTGCTATATCATTTCATGCATGATGAATTATCTTCATAAGTTGAAGAGGATCTCCACAAGTACAACCTGCCATGTGCATTTGCATTCCAAAAGCAAATTACTTATATGCACATCTTCAGGGGGAGCCCTTGCTACTTATGAAGACAATACCCTATCCTTTACAATTTCACATACTTTATCCCCGTTGAAAACTTCAACCAGTTTGTCATCAATCACCAAAAAGGGGGAGATTGTAAGTGCATCTAGTGCCACCCCTAGTTGGTTTTGGAGTATTGACGACAAAGTTGGTTGAGGGACTAATGCGTTTGTGAGAATTGCAGGATAACGCAGGTAGTGTCCCTCATTGATTCGGTTTACCTACCGGAGATGACCCCTAAAAATGTATGAAGACATTGAAGACAATGGTGGTATGAGAAGATATTCATATTGAAGACTATGACATGAGAAGACATTGCGTGAAGACTATGGAGCGCGAAGACTGTGTGGTTTCGTTGTTTCCTTTTCTTCTTTGTTGAGTCATAGGAACCATCGTATTGGAAAGTGGGGTCCAAGTGAACTAAGTTAGAATGACTGAAGTGATGCTCAACCCAAATCCTATGTCTTCGAGCAAAGACAATGAGAGCAAATCTTATCCAGAGCTGGATGAGTCAGCTTTGCTTGTAGCCCAAGTAAAGTTATCGTGTGTGTTTGAAATCTGACCGTTGGAACACGTGTCAGTTCCTTAGTGACCCAGGGTCATTTCGGACATATCAGGTCGAGTTGCCTAGTGGCTATAAATAGCCCACCCCCTACACCATAAATTGGTGGCTGCTCAGAGTTAGTGCATGGCTTTTGTCGTTTGAGAGCAACCCAACTCGAAGCCTTTGAGAGAGAGAAATCCTTGCGAGGTAAAATCCCAAACACCCAGAGCCAAAGAGTGTTAGGCATCACTGAAGTCTTTTTGTCTGTGTGACCTGAAGACTTATTACACTTGAGGACTGTGAATCCTCCAGCCGGTTAGGCGTCGCGTTCTGAGCATCCAAGAGTCATTGTGGATCGCCGGTGAACGAAGTCTGTGAAGGTTTGGAAGTCTACCTTGAAGACTTACCAGAGTGATTGGGCGAGGACTGTGTGTCCTTAGCTCAAGGGGAATAAGGTGAACACACGATCTTCTAAGTTGAATCTCAGCCTCCCTAACTAGACGTACAGTTGTCACAGCAACTAGAACTGGTCCAACAAATCCTGTGTCTTCGACAAGTGGCTGGTTCTATCCTCTCCCTTCCTTTACTTAAGTTAGTCTTCGTGAAGTCATTGTCTATCTGTCGTACCTGTTTGACTTCATTGCCTGACTACTACTGTTGATTGGCTTCATACTACCATCCTGATCCTTACTACCTAGCTGCTATTAGTCCTGTACATTCACATCATTGCATACTTGACTATGGTTTGCTTATCGTAGTTTATCTTCCGCTGCATATCAATTAGGTCATTTCTACTGTTTGTCTTCGAAACTATCATGTTTTGAAGACTTCCATAAAAATCGCCTATTCACCCCCCTCTAGTCGATACTAGCACTTTCACTTGGAATCGGGCACACATGCAAACACTAAGCATTATATCTGGCCTAGATGCACATAAGTAAAGAAAAGAACCAATCATGGAGTGGTATACCTTTTGATCGAACTCTTTACCATTGTCGTCGGGACCCAGATGACTTTTGGTTGGCATTGGCGTCGTGTATCCTTTGCAGTCTTGCATTCCAAACTTCTTTAGGCAATCTTTGAGGTATTTTTCTTGAGATATGAAGATGTCGTTGCGTTATTGACGGATTTGGAGACCCAGAAAGAACTTCAGCTCACCCATCATGGACATCTGATTTCTTGTTGGTGCAGCCGAAGAGAATGTCATCCACATAGATTTGGCACACAAACAGTTCACCATCATATGTCTTCGTGAAGAGTGTAGGATCTAGTGAACCAGGTTTGAAGCCTTTGCTCTTCAGGAAGTCTTTGAGCGTGTCATACCAAGCACGAGGGGCTTGTTTGAGGCCATACAGTGCCTTGTTGAGCTTGTATACCATATCAGGATGTTTTGGATCTTCAAAGCCAGGAGGTTGTGCGACATATACTTCTTCTTCTATCTTTCCATTGAGAAAAGCACTCTTCACATCCATTTGATACAAAAGGATGTTGTGATGATTTCCGTAGGCTAGCAGTATGCGAATGGCTTCAAGCCTTGCCACCGGAGCAAATGTTTCATCGAAGTAAATTCCTTCCACTTGAGTGTAACCTTGTGCAATGAGACGAGCCTTGTTTCTGGCAACTTGACCATGCTCATCTTGCTTTTTGCGATATATCCATTTGGTGCCAATTATATTATGCTTCCGAGGATCAGGATGCTTGACCAATTCCCACACATTATTCAGCTCGAATTGTTGAAGCTTGATAACCCACAAGTATAGGGGATAGTTGTAGCCTCTTTCGATAAGTAAGAGTGTCGAACCCAATGAGGAGCTAAAGGTAGAATAAATATTCCCTCAAGTTCTATCGACCACCGATACAACGCTACGCACGCTTGACGTTCGCTTTACCTAGAACAAGTATGAAACTAGAAGTACTTTGTAGGTGTGATAGGATAGGTTTGCAAGAAAGTAAAGAGCACGTAAATAAAGACTAGGGGCTGTTAAGATAAAGATGCAACAAAGTAAATATAGCGAGTGTGGAAAAGTGGTGGTAGGAGTTGTGGAATTGCCCCTAAGCAATTGACTACGTTACTAGACCGGTAATCACTATTGCAATTCTATTTGAGGGAGAGGCATAAGCTAACATACTTTCTCTACTTGGATCATATGCACTTATGATTGGAACTCTAGCAAGCATCCGCAACTACTAAAGATTCATTAAGGTAAAACCCAACCATAGCATTAAAGCATCAAGTCCCCTTTTATCCCATACGCAAACAACCTACTTACTCGGGTCTATGCTTCTGTCACTCACGCCACCCACCATAAGCAGATCATAAACATATTGCAAACCCTACAACGGGAATCCCTCATGCTTGCGCGACACAGAGGGCACAATAGGACAGCACCAATAATAAAACATGCAACTCAAACCAATCATAGCAATTCATCAATCACCGATAGGACAATAGGAATCTACTCAGACATCATAGGATGGCAACACATCATTGGATAGTAATATGAAGCATAAAGCACCATGTTCAAGTAGACGGTACAGCGGGTTGCGGGAGAGTGGACCGCTGGATATAGAAGGGGGAAGGTGATGGAGATGTTGGTGAAGATGACGGCGGTGTTGGTGAAGATAGCGGTGATGATGATGGCCCCCGGCGGCGTTCTGGCGCCACCGGAAGCAAGGGGGAGAGAGCCCCCCTTCTTCTTCTTCTTCCTTGACCTTCTCCCTAGATGGGAGAAGGGTTTCCCCTCTGGTCCTTGGCTTCCATGGCTTGGGAGGGGCAAGATCCCCTCCGAGATTGGATCTATCTCTCTGTTTATGCGTTCCCTGCGTTGGCAGATTCTACCCCTTCACCGTTTCTTTTATATCCAGAGATCCGTAACTCCGATTGGGGTGAATCTTTCGCTCAGATCTTCCTTGTAAAATTAGCTTTGTTGCGCCAGAAGGAGAGCATCAACCACCTTACGGGTGGACCACGAGGGTCAGGGGCGCGCCTGGGGGGGGGGGGGGGGGTAGGGCGCGCCCCCTACCTCGTGACCACCCTAGACACCGTTTCGCATTGATTTTACTTCCAGAAAATCATAAATATTCCAAAAAAAACTCCGTCCGTTTTTATCCCGTTTGGACTCCGTTTGATATTGGGTTTCTGCGGAACAAAAAACATGCAATAGACAGGAACTGACACTGGGCACTGAATCAATATGTTAGTCCCAAAAATAGTACAAAAAGTTGCCAAAAAGTATATGAAAGTGAATCATATTGGCATGGAACAATCAAAAATTATAGATACGACGGAGGCGTATAAAAGCTCTTCTTGCATAGCTTGAATCCATTCAGGTTCCATGAAGGCTTCATCGACTTTCTTGGGTTCAGAGATTGAGACGAATGCAAAATGCCCACAGAAATTAGTTAGCTATGTTGCTCTTTGAGTTGCTTTTGAATGAGTGAGTGGACCAGGTGCATCCAAGCTGTCAATTATCTTCTCAATCTGCACTTCATTTGCAACACGAGGATAAATAGGACGAAGATTTTGCTCTTGCTGATCAATGTCATCATTTGGGGGATTGTCTTCAGGCAGAGCATTGTCTTCAGGTTGATTAGGTGCAGAAATGATAAGCTCTTCTTCAGTTTGATTCTCAGAAGGTATGATTTCTCCAATTCCCATTTGCTTGATTGATTCACTTGGAGGTACTTCATCTAGCACATTTGGCAGGTGCTCTCTTTGCGAGCCGTTAGTCTCATCAAACCGCACATCTACAGTTTCAACCACTTTATAGTAAAAGAGGTTGAAAACTCTGTAGGAGTGCGAATCCTTTCCATAACCAAGCATAAAACCTTCATGTGTGTCGGCGTTCTAGGACCGGGGGTCCCTAGACTTGCCTGCCTGCGGCCTGCGGCGTGGCTCAAGTGGGGGCCCAGTGCGGCCCAGGCTCATCAGCTCAAGCTCAGGACCCTCGCGAGGGGCCAAGCCTCGGGGGGGCGGACGACAGGAAGCTTCCTCAGGAGCAACCTCATCAGGCAAGCTCGCGAGGAGGCGGAGATATCAAGGAAGGGCACCTCGCGAGGAGCCCGTGATGCAAGCCATGACGATTGAGGCGGGCGCCGGCCTGCGCAGTGTCCTTGTTTCCCCTTCGGTGCAAAGGGGGCAAGCACAGGCCAAGGCATCAGGCAAAGGTTACCGTTTCGGTGCAGCAAGACCAAGACCAGCAGAACGGCGGGATGGAGGTCATCGTGGAGCCCAGGACGGCGTCACCACCAGAGCCTTTGGCAGCCGAAGACCAACTTTAGTTAGGATAAGTGTACTAGATGTTCCCCTTCGAAATTGCCAAATGTTGGCGCCCTTCCCGCTCATTATTTGGGAAGAGGCCCAGGGCCTCCCTCTATAAATAGGACTAGCCACCATAGAGTAGGGGCATCTTAGAGAAGGATCGATTAGAGAGAGAGAGAGAGAGAGAGAGAGAGAGAGAGGCGATTGAAATCACCCAAGCGGTTCATCGACCAGCTCAAGAACAGCCCTCGCAAGGCTGTTCTCCCTTTGTACTGTTCATCATCAGCCCCTGAGGCAATCCACCACACCACAAACTAGAGTAGGGTATTACACCACAACGGTGGCCCGAACTAGTATAAACCTTGTGTCCCTTGTGTGTTCTTCTTTCTAGCCTAGATCCTTTGTGAGACTTCGAGACGTGAGCTGGTAGGGGAAAGATCTTCGTGCGCACCCCAGAGTTCGAACCTCAAGGGTCTGTCGGAACCCGAAATCCGACATTTGGCGCGCCAGGTAGGGGTGCGCCAGAATCTTTCTTCTGCTAGTCGCGTGCGATCTTCCGTCGTGGCCATGGCTGACGCTCGCTGAGCCCGCGCCGAGCGTCGGGCTGCTCTCGCCACCTGCGTCGCCCAGACGGCGCCCGTCGGCGGTCGCCCCTGTCCTTCCCCGTCGCCTACCGCCAACGCCTCCACCGACCCAGCGGGGAACAAGCAGCAGGCCTCGTCCCTACATCCTTTGGCACGGCGGGAAGGCCGCACCGCTAACCCGTCGCTGACTCCAGCCGGTTCGTCGTCCCACACCCGTCGCGCCCTCACGGACGCACACGCTGCGCTGCTCCTGGCGCGTGAGCTCCTGCACTACCGTCCTGTCGACGACCTCTACGAGGACTGGCTCGCCCACACCGAGCTCGTCAGTGTCGCAGGGGGCTCTCCAATGCCATCTCTTTCGCTGCCTCTCCCTCCATCCGGTGCAGGAGGCGAGGATCAGGAGGTGCCTCCGCCACCTCCTCCCCAAGAAGGCGCCCTGGCTCCAAGACGCGCGGCCCCAGGATGAGACCCTCCGCGTCCGGTGCCCGCGCGACAAGAAAGGAGCTGCCAAGAGATCCCTCGTCCCCAAGAAGGTGCCCGTGTGCTCCCAGCACCGGTGCGCCATGACCGCATCCCTGCAGCGCCACGTCAGGACCCCGTGCTGTTCCAGGCAGCGGTGCGTGAGAATACCCAGGAGCAAGCCCCGCATCAGTAGAGAGCTCCGGTAGCCACTGCAGGCTACCGCGCCTTCACCGCCGAGCTGCGTAGCGTCGCATGGCCCGACAAGTTCAAGCCGGACCTGCCTCCTCGCTATGACAGCACTGCCGACCCCGCGGAGTTCCTACAGCTCTACGAGCTGGGCATCGAAGCTGCCAATGGGGACGAAAAGGTCATGGCAAATTGGTTCCCCATGGTGCTCAAGGACGGTGCCCGCACCTGGCTCCTGAACCTGGCTCCTGGCACGATCTCCTCCTGGGACGAGATGCGCACTCGCTTCTTCGCCAACTTCCAAGGCACTCGCGACCGGCCCCCGGCCATGAGTGACCTGCGCCGCATCAAGCAACAGCCAGGAGAGACCCTGTAGAAGTACATCCAGCGCTTCAACAATGCTCGCCTCAAGATACCCAGGATGACTAAGGAAGCCATCATCTCAGCCTTCTCTGATGGGGTGCGTGACATCAAGATGAAAGAGGAGCTAGCAATCCATGAAGACCTGTGCACATCCCTGGAGCTGTTCAACTTGGCGACCAAGTGCGCCAGGGCTGAGGAAGGGCGCCTCTCCCTCCTCGAGCTTCTGGCTGCCGATCCAGAAGAGAAGAAGCCCAAGGTCAAGGACGTGAAGCGCAAGGGGGCTGCTGTGCTCGCAGCAGAGCCAGACACCAAGCGAGGCAGGGATCAGCCTGAGTCATCCAAGGGCAGCCGGTACTGCCAGACGAATGCCAAGAGCTCAGGGCTGTGCCAGACGGGTGTATCGGCCGACGCCCCGAGTGCAACGATCGGGGCTATGGCCGAGGAGGAGGAAGAGGTGGAGGACGTTGGGAAGACCATGGCCCTCGCCAAGGGTGGCGTGACCGACCTCGCGAGGACCGCTGGCAGGACCATCCTCGCGAGGGAGGTTGGAGGGATCAGCCTCGTGAGGACCGCCCTCAAGGCAACGCAGGCCTCCCTCCTCTGCCACCACTGCCAAGGAGGAATGAAGACCATCATCACGACGAGGGGGCTGGGGGCTTCCAGGAGCCGCGCACAATCGCTTGCATCCTGGGCAGCGCTCAGGCCCCAACCTCTCAGTGCATCTTCAAGCAGTTTGCTCGCGAGGTGAATGCAGTCCTCCTCAAGCTTGAAGCCACGCGCCCTCTCAGGTGGTCTGCATGCGCTATCACGTTCAGCTCAGCGGATCATCTCAAGTGCGCAGCAACGGCCGGATTCCTCTCGATGCTTTGTTCCCCAGTCATCAGCAATGTGCAAGTCACCAGGACCCTCATTGATGGCGGAGCAGGACTCAACATCCTGTCCGTCGAGACATTCAACAATCTCCAAGTGCCATATGATCAGCTTCAGCCGACCAAGCCTTTCTCAGGAGTCACTGATGGTTCCACTGTTTCGATAGGGCAAGTTCACCTTCCTGTCACCTTTGGGCAGCGCAACAACTACCGCACCGAGCTCATTGACTTCAACACCGCCCACATTCGCCTGCCATACAATGCCATCTTCGGGTACCCGGCCCTGGCCAAGTTCATGGCAGTGACTCACCACGGCTACAATGTCCTGAAGATGCCAGGAAGCGGTGGAGTCATCATAGTACCCTGTGAGGAAAGGGATGCAGTGTGTTCTCTTGAGCGTGCCTTCCAAGCCACGACAATCGATGACCCAGATCACAGGAGCGGGAGACTTCCCGAGGAGGTCCCTAAGAAGAAGAAGGCTTCACCTGGCCCAAACCCTCATGAGGCAGGCACCTCCAGAGGCGTTGCGTCAGGATCCGCGCCTGTTCAAGGGGCGCCACCCTCCGTTGCATAGGAAGGCGCGCGCGGCGCCCTCCTCGGGCAGGGCTCGGGGGCTCCTCCTTGGAGAGCCACCGACTTTGCCAAGGTCACGAGGGAGGCGCTCGGGCACCACTTGGAGGCGTGCTTCAAAGCACGTTTCCCTCAGGAAGGTATGAGGCAAGGAGGGCCAAACCCTCAGGAGTTCATCGCGAGGAACATTCAGGAGCTACAGGAGTCAAGAGTCATGCGCGGCAGCCGCCGCTTGCCCGCCGTGGCCCCACATCCAGGCGAGGATGGTGGTCTACACGTCTGCATCAATGTACCAGGACTCAACCGAGCCGCGTCTCAAGAGCGCCTCTGGCCTTCATGCGTGGGGCGTTGCAAGGGTCCACCTCACAGCTACGTTTGCATGCCCTTCGGCCTGCCGAACGCGGTCGCCGCTCATCAGCGCTTGCTGAAGAGCATTCTGGAGGCTCAGGAGGTCAGGCATCACACGGTCCTAGAGAAGATGGAGATGGCCCTCGAATATCCACCTATGCCCCTGGAGCCTCCCGAGGCTCCAAGTCCCGGGAGCTCGTGAGGGTCGGCTTCCTCACCACGCGTCGTCCGCTACTTTAGCATCACTTCATCTCCAACGGTATCAGGTGACATCTTTCAAGTTCCATTTTCAGCTGGGAGCGCCCGCAGGGCTGCATCATTCCCAGGTCGCGTGGGTCCGTCCCTATGGCATGTATCCGTTTTGCTTATGCTCTTTACCTACCTTGTTGGGGGCGCCTCTCGGCTGCAATATCCCCAAGCTGCCTGGGCCTGACCCAGCAGCGTTTGCTTTTTCTGCATCTATCTAAATGGATTTGCTCCTTTGTGCTTAACATGCTTGACCTAATCGCCTGCTCGATTGACACCTACCTTTGGAGCCGCTCGCTCTGGCACGACACTTGCGCACGGGTCCGTCCCTGCAACGCCGATAAGTCTGAGTGGCTGAGCTCTGGCCGCGGTAGCCCCGCAAGGCGCCACCTCACCAGGCCCTCAGTGCCCCAATCACTCCCTCGGAGCGAGCAATGGTTGGCTGGCAACCGTAACAACAGACCTTGTTTCCCCTCGTGATTGGTATGCAGGACCCACTCCAGAAGTAACGTTGGAGACGTCGCGAGCTTTCTCTCCTTCTCTCCGGCATGATCCGCTTGCACATTAAATGGGGGGTGCCTGAGCATCGCGACTCATGGGCTCTTACTGGCTCTCCAGCCCTCACCCCCTGGCCTTGACCCATGGCATCATGACCTGTCATACCAGCGGCGGCTGAGCTCGCTCGAGGGCTGGGACCTGAGGACGTAGAGCATTAAGGAAAGTGCGGGGGAGAGGGAAGAAGCTCACGAGGACATAACCTAGCAACACCTTAGCTGCCTCCGCGCAGACCCAGCACCTCGACGAAAACTACGCCAAACCTACAAGATAAGTCACGCGAAAACTGATTCGACTCAGCGCTAAACCCTCGCCTAGTGCAGCTCTGTCACGGCAATGTTGCCTGCCTTTCTTTCCCAGCGGAGGCTGCTTGAGCGCTAAACGGGACCTCCTGAGCATCGTGACTCAGGGGCTCTTACTAGACCTTGGGCCGCTCACCTCATGGCCTTGACCACGGCATCGCAACCTGGCATACCAGCGACGGCTGAAGCCTGCCTGGGGACCGAGACCTGTCGGCGTAGAGCACCAAGCCCTCGTAAGGAAAGAAAGGGGGAGCCGAGCCGGGATAGGACAAGCATCTCACATAAGAATATAATATTCACAAAAGACATGGCCAGAGCCTTACATACCCCCGTGGGGTGGTACTTCGTTCCTCGCAGGGAACAAAAGGTGCTAATCCTAAGGAACGCTAACTATGCGCGCCTTCGCAGGAGACGCCGTCATCAACAGTGGGCCATCAGGCGCCGGTGCCAACCCCATCCAGATCAGTAGCGCCGACGGCCTGAAGCACCCGCCCTGCTCCGAGCGTGACGCGAGCTCGGGGAGCTCGTAGCTGTCGTCGCTCGTCTCCGAAGTTGCGTGAAGCTCAGCGGATCGCTGGACCCTCCGGCGCCTCCGCTGCTGCCTGAGGAGCTGCTGGGGAAGCGGTTGGCAGGCCTGGTCCTCGCCATGACGATGCCCCGGCCGCCGTTCTCGGGGTAGCATTCCAGCCGGCGTCCTCCTGCATTGAAGACCTTGAAGAACATCAAGGAGGTGCCATCGTATTCGAGGTGGATTACGAGGGCGCCCCCTGTCCGGCAGACTCGGGCGATCTCGCCCCAGCCACGGGTCATGTAGACCTTGCCCGGAGCGACAACCTCAACCTCCGCTCCGGTCGGAGGGGTACTGCAGTCGGCGTGCTGCAGCCAGAGCTCAAGAGGCTCCCTTGGCGGAATCTCGAAGGCGAAGGAGGGAGGAAGGCAAATCCAAGATCGAGGAGGCATGGCGGCGTGGAGCACAAGATCGCGAGAGGATCCCTCGGCATGGACTCCAGGAGGAACAACGCGCACCGCTGTAACCCGCCGACGTCGACGGCGGCACCGTCGGTGTCGCTTGGCGCCTTCTTCTCTAGGGCCCTCGATGCGGGTGTACAGGGGCAGCGGGAACCCAGGCGGCGGCCGCTCGTACCAGGGCCTCGATGACTCCTGCCGAGCACCCTCATCTCGGCGGCAGAGGACTAGCCGCTTCTTCAGCGGAAGCGGGTCAGGACCCTCTCGGGGGGCCTTTCCCTTCTCTTCTGCAGAAAACCGGCGGATTGGTGCCATTGGCGTAAGGTGGAGCAAGGGCGAGGAAGAAGAAGAAAAGGAGTAGCAGTGAGGAATGGACTGGAAGGGCTCGCGCCGTTCTGTACATATAGCCGGAGGAGGCCAACCGTCGGCCTCCACGATCGCATGTAGTCATGACCCATTTTTGCATGCAGGGACTTGTCAAGTCGTGCGGTTGCCGAGGCATCGTGGGGAGGCGGAGACGCCCACGTCCAATCAACCACCACGCGGTGCTCAAGGCCGTAGGCCATTGGGGCCCGCGTCTCTTCGCACTTGCCCCTTTGCTTCTCTGCTAAGCCAAGTCCGGGCGCGCCTTGGGCCCGGGGGCTACTGTCAGCATTCCGGGAACGGGGGTCCCCAGACTTGCCTGCCTGCGGCCTGTGGCGTCGCTCAAGTGGAGGCCCAGTGCGGCCCAGCGTCATCAGCTCAAGCTCAAGACCCTCGCGAGGGGTCAAGCCTCGTGGGGCGGATGACAGGAAGCTTCCTCAGGAGCAGCCTCATCAGGCAGGCTCGCGAGGAGGCAGAGAGATCAAGGCAGGGCACCTCACGAGGAGCCCGTGACGCAAGCCATGACGATCGAGGCCAGGCGGGCGCCGGCCTGTGCAGTGTCCTTGTTTCCCCTTCGGTGCAAAGGGGGAAAGCACAGGCCAAGGCATTAGGCAAAGGTTACCATTTCGGTGCAACAAGACCAAGACCAGCAGAACGGCAGGATGGAGGTCATCGTGGAGCCCAGGACGGCGTCACCACCAGAGCCTTTGGCAGCCGAAGACCAACTTTAGTCAGGATAAGTGTACTAGATGTTCCCCTTCAAAATGGCCAAATGTTGGCGCCCTTCCCACTCATTATTTGGGAAGAGGCCCAGGGCCTCCCTCTATAAATAGGACTAGCCACCACAGAGTAGGGGCATCTTGGAGAAGGATCGATCAGAGAGAGAGAGAGAGAGAGAGAGAGAGAGAGAGAGGCGATTGAACTCACCCAAGAAGTTCATCGCACTAGCTCAAGAACAGCCCTCACGAGACTGTTCTCCCTTTGTACTGTTCATCATCAGCCCCTGAGGCAATCCACCACACCACAAAATAGAGTAGGGTATTACACCACAACGGTGGCCCGAACTAGTATAAACCTCGTGTCCCTTGTGTGTTCTTCTTTCTAGCCTAGATCCTTTGCGAGACTTCGAGACGTGAGCTGGTAGGGGAAAGATCTTCATGCGCACCCCAGAGTTCGAACCTCAAGGGTCTGTCGGAACCTGAAATCCGACAATGTGCTTTCGATGCAAATTTTGACGTGTGATGTGGATCCTTGATCCAGCACCTAGCACCAAATACTCTTAAGTAGCTTACATTTGGCTTCTTACCAGTTAGGAGTTCGTAGGATGTTTTCTTCAGAAGCTTGTGAAGATAAACACAGTTGATGATGTGGCAAGCAGTGTCAACGGCTTCAGGAAAGAACTTCCGTGGAGTCTTGTACTCATGAAGCATCGTTCGGGCCATCTCAATAAGAGTTCTATTCTTGTGCTCTGCGATGCCATTCTGCTGAGGTGTGTAAGGAGTAGAGAACTCATGAGTGATACCCAAAGTATCTAGATAAAGGTCAAGACCAGTGTTCTTGAACTCAGTGCTGTTGTCGCTTCTGATGTGCTTGATCTTGACACCATAGTTCGTCATGGTACGATTGGCAAAGCGTCTGAAGACATCGTGCACTTCAGTCTTGTAGAGGATTATATGCACCCAAGTACATCAAGAGTAATCATCAACAATGACAAAGCCATATAGGCAAGCAATAGTGGTGAGAGTAGAGTAGTGAGTAGGGCCGAATAAGTCCATGTGTAGCAGCTCGAAGGGTTGAGATGTAGTCATGATTGTCTTCGAGGGATGCTTGGCCCTGGTCATCTTTCCAGCTTCGCAGGCGCCACACAGATGGTCCTTCTTGAACTTGACGCCTTCGATGCCCACTACATGCTTCTTCTTAGCGAGAGTGTGCAAGTTCTTCATGCCAGCATGTCCTAGCCTTCGATGCTAAAGCCAGCATTCTGAAGCTTTTGCTAGAAGACATACGACCATCTGTGGTCCTGCTGAGAAATCTACCATATATAGATCATCTTTCCGATACCCTTCAAAGACTAGAGACTTGTCAGATTCCATTAGTACAAGGCATTGATATTTTCCAAACAGCACAATCATGTTTAAATCACAAAGCATTGAGACAGACATTAAGTTGAAACCAAGGGATTCAACAAGCATCACTTTATCCATGTGCTGATCCCTTGATATTGCAACTCTACCTAGACCCAATACCTTGCTTTTACCAGTGTCAGCAAATGTGATGTGACTCTTGTCTGATGGACGTAGCGTTGAGTCCATCAGAAGACTTCGATCGCTAGTCATGTGGTTAGTGCATCCACTGTCCATAATCCATTCTGAAGCACGAGGTGTCATAGCCTACAGTGCAGTTTGGGGGATATGCTTCACCAAGCGAGTTGTGAAGCATAAACATTTGACGAACAAGTGGAACATGGAAATTCAGATCTTGGTTAGGATAGATAGGATGAGTGTCAAGGAATCCTAGAATGAAGTACATAGTAAGACCATTTGTGCATTTTATCTTGCACCCCACAAGATGTTTAAGGTCCCCAGCATTAGTTTTGGACGCATTAGATTTCTGGTTGGAGACCTTTCCCAGCAAAAGAGAGTTAAGTTTTCTTAACCACCCACATTTTCAGGGGTGGCCTAGAAGCAATGAGTCTAAGTGCAGCATCTGAGAATTTCAACTTTGGAGCCCTAGTAAATAGCCTTGCAGGAGGTGAATAATACTCATAGGAATAAGAAAAAAAGTTCTTAGTTCTATGAACATAGCGGTTTGAGGAAACACACTGATATTCATGGGTCTGAGTATGATTTCCCTGCAAAACATTGACGTTAGGGTGACTCAGATGAGTCCTCGGTCTGTATGAAGCTTTTGGACCATGTGAAGCCTTTGGTATGGGGTTTGTCTTCTTCATAGGTGGTGTCATGATGACATTCACTGGAAGATTCTCAAGACAACTTTTGGGAACCCATATCTTCTTCATAGGTGGCCCATTCCTGCAGTTAGTACCAATATACCTGGCAAACACTTCACCATTCAGATTCTTAAACAGTTTATAGTTTGCATCAAAGGATTCATCAATGATAATGGGATTAGCACAAGTGAAACCAGACAAGGTGGATGGATCTACTGAAGGTTCCTTTGCAGCAACTCATGTGGTTTTGGGGTACTGCTCAGGCTTCTAGCACGACCCATCAACATTCATTTTCCTCTCGAACCCAACACCCTCTTTTCTAGGGTTTCGGTTCAGGATTTGCTTTTTGAGGACATCACATAATGTCTGATGTCCATTGAGACTTTTGTGCATCCCTGTCTCAAGCAGTGTCTTGAACCTGGCATTCTCATTAGCAATAGTAGTGGTATCCTAAGCAGAGGGGATAGTTACCACATCAGCAGTTGAAGATATTGCAACAGCAGTAGCAGTAGAACATTCAGCAACAGAGGTAGCGTTATCACGCTCAATGCATTTTAGACATGGTGTTCCTTCCTGAGCGGAACTGATCTGTTGAGCGCGAAGTGACTCATTCTCCTTTTGAAGATCTTCATGATCCGATCTCAATTTCTCAAGTTCCTGCTTCCTTTGAAGATAATCATAGGAAAGCTTTTCATGAGAAGTTGAGAGCGATTCATGTCGACCTTCAAGTTCCTGGTACTTAACATGAAGATTTTTGATGTCTTCAATTAAGGACTGAGACTTGGTCATTTCCGCGTCCAACAGGTCATCGCTTTTGTCTAACAGTTTTTGAGTATGTTCCATAGCTTTCTGTTGTTCAGTTGAAATTTTAGCAAGTGTTTTGTAACTAGGTTTGGATTCACCATCAGAGTTATCTTCACTTGATGTTTGAAAGTAAGCATCACGTGATTTTACCTTGGCACCACGTACCATGAAGCAGTAGGTGGGAGGCAAGTCGTCCTTGTCATTATCATCAGCGTTGGTGACGGAGCCATTATCTTCGGTGTTGAAGATGGACTTGGCGACGTAGGCTGTAGCTAGAGCCAGACTCGCAACACCAGAGTCAGACTCCTCCTCAGACTCCACCTCCGCCTCCTCATAAGCTGACTCCTCCTCTGAATGCATTTCCTTGCCAACAAAAGCACGAGCCTTGCCAGATGAGCTCTTCTTGTGTGATGAAGACTTGCAAGAAGACTTTGAGGATTTCTTATTCTTCTTGTCATCAGAATCATATTCTTTGCTCTTCTTCTTCTCATTGTCCCACTGTGGACACTCAGAGATGTAGTGACCAGGCTTCTTGCACTTGTGACAGGTTCTCTTCTTGTGATCATAGGCAGAAGCTTCATCATTCCTTGAGCTGGATCGTGAAGACTTTCTGAAGCCTTTCTTCTTGGTGAATTTCTGGAACTTCTTCACAAGCATAGCAAGCTCCTTTCCAATGTCTTCAGGATCACCAGAACTGCAGTCAGATTCTTCTTCAGATGAGGAAGCAGCGGCCTTTGCCTTTAAAGCGCGAGTTCGGCCATAGTTGGGGCCATAGATATCTCGTTTCTCAGATAGCTGGTACTCATGTGTGTTGAACCTCTCAAGTATGTTAGACGGATCGAGAGACTTGAAATCAGGGCGTTCTTGTATCATCAGGGCTAAGGTCTCAAATGAGCTGTCAAGAGATCTCAGTAGTGTCTTCACTATCTCATGCTTCGTCATCTCAGTGGCGCCGAGTGCTTGGAGATCATTTGTGATATTCGTGAGGCGATCAAACGTGAGCTGGACATTCTCGTTGTCGTGTCTCTTGAAGTAGTTGAAGAGGTTGCGGAGAGTACTGATCTGTTGATCTCGCTGAGTTGAGACGCCTTCATTGACCTTGGAGAGCCAGTCCCAGACTAGCTTTGACGTTTCCAGAGCACTCACACGGCCATACTGTCCTTTGATAAGGTGACCACAGATGATGTTCTTGGCGGTAGAATCCAGTTGAATAAACATATTGACATCAGCAGGGGTGACACCTTCACCAGTCTTGGGAACGCCGTTCTTGACGACATACCATAGATCGACATCAATGGCTTCAAGATGCATGCGCATCCTATTCTTCCAGTAGGGATATTCAGTGCCATCGAAGATGGGGCACGCAGCGGAGACTTTGATTATCCCTGCAGTCGACATAGCTGAAACTCCAGGTGGTTAAACCAAATCACACAGAACAAGGAAGTACCTTGCTCTGATACCAATTGAAAGGGCTAGTTATCGAGTGTGAATAGGCGATTTTTATGAAAGTCTTCAAAACGTGGGAGTTTTGAAGACAAACAATAGAAACGACACTATTCGTATGCAGCGGAAGGTAGACTACACTAGACAAGCCATAGTCAAGTATTCAATGAAGTTAAAGAATGAAGACTAATAGCAACTAGGTAGTAAAGATCAGGATGGAAGATAGTATGAAGCCAATCAGAACAGGTAGTCACATAGTGAAGTCAAACAGATAATGCAAGAAGGCAATGACTTCACGAAGACAAACTGTAAATAGAGAGAAGAGAGAGAGAGAACCAGTAGCTTCAGGAGGACGGGGATTTGTTCAACCAGTTCCAGTTGCTGTGACAACTGTATGCCTAGTTAGGGAGGCTGAGATTTAACTCAGAAGACCGCGTCTTCACCTTATTCCCCTTGAGCTAAGGACACCTAGTCCCTGCCCAATCACTCTGGTAAGTCTTCAAGGTAGACTTCCGAACCTTCACAGACTTCATTCACCGGCAATCCACAATGACTCTTGGATGCTCAGAACATGATGCCTAACCGGCTGGAGGATTCACAGTCCTCAAGTGTAACAAGTCTTCAGATAACGCGGACAAAAAGACTTCAGCGATGCCAAACACTCTTTTGGGCTCTGGTGGTTTGGGCTTTGTCCTTGCAAGGATTCTCTCTCGAAAGCTTCGATGGTGGGTTGCTCTCAAACGACAAAAGCCGTGTACTAACTCTGAGCAGCCACCAATTTATGGTGTAGGGGTGGGCTATTTATAGCCATTGGGCAACCCGACCTGATTTGTCCGCAATGACCCTGGGTCACTAAGGAACTGACACGTGTCACAACGGTCAGATTTTAAACACACGCGGCGGCTTGACTTGGGCTACAAGTAAAGCTAACTCATTCGACTCTGGATAAGATTTGCTCTCATTGTCTTCGCTCGAAGACATAGGATTTGGTTGAGCATCACTTCAGTCACTCTGACTTTGTTCACTTGGACCCCACTTAACAGTGCGGTGGTTCTTATGACTCAACAAGGAAGAAAAGGAACCAACGAAACAACTAAGTCTTCGCGCTCCATAGCCTTCCCTCGATGTCTTCTCATGTCATAGTGTTCAACATGAATAGCTTCATAGACCATCATTGTCTTCAATGTCTTCACACATTTTTAGGGGTCAATTCCGGTAGGTAAACCGAATCAAAGAGGGACTACTATCTGTATTATCCTGCAATTCTCACAAACACATTAGTCCCTCAACCAGGTTTGCCGTCAATACTCCAAAACCAAATAGGGATGACACTAGATGCACTTACAGAAGGGAAGGGATGGGGTGCCCACGTGTTTCCTGCTGCGAAACGGGGAGAAACGTGCATGCATACACGGGATTGGTGGTTTTTAGTTTTTTTAGCACAGTACATACGCAAGCGCCCATACATACGTGCATACAGTTATCTCTATGAATGCACACACGCACACCGTGAGAGACTGGGCTGACATATTATCTTGAGATTTACGATATCACCGTAGGCGCCTCGTCGTCGACGGAAAAGTCTCCTCTCACTGAAAGCACATCGCGGAAAATCTTAAAATAAATTCAAGAATAATGCAAGCACCAGAATTTGAACCATGGTGAGTTAGGAATACCACTATCTCTCTAATCATCCTAATTGGCCAGTACGTCCGTCCGTCCAGGATTTGCACACGCACACAGGCCTTGCATGATCGACGCTCTGTTTTTGCATCTCCAACCTGTCGGGGGCAGACGAGACGCTGATGTGATGATGGGCAAACGCATGCGAGCGATTAAATTTGTATGTACTATTTTTTCCTTCTTATTAACCGTAGGCCCCTAGAATATTTTTTTCTGTGGAGGTACTAGGTCTGTAGCACATGAACTACTGCGTCAAGTGAATCTCACGCTTCCCAACTATACATGTCCTAAATGCACTCGCCGTGATTTTTCTCCGTCCCAAAATGTTACTATAGATTAGATTCAGTTTTATTTATTTATTTTGAAGTTACACTCTGTCAACTTTGAGTAAGTATGAAGTGGCAGGGCCAAGTCCACACTGAGACATGGACGATGGCCGTGTCCGTAGTCTAAGGTGGGAAGTCTTCTCACCAATCTGCTAGCGTCTTTTTGGCCTGGCGTGAAGGATTGAGAGGTACAACTTTCGAATAACAATCATCGAGATGATGTGTGCATCACCGCTTCATATTTGGGGTAAAAACTCTTGTCCTATCTCTTAATATTTGGGCTCAACAGCTATGAACTTGTGTCGTTACCTTTTTGAAGATGTTGTCTATTCGATGTTGTGTTGGTCTTTACTGGCTGGTTTCGGCAAATAGGATTAAAATCCTTGTTCTAGCCATCTTCAGTGACGCCGGCGTAAGGAAGTGCATCTTTTAAAGATGTTGACGCAGAAGAAGTCGATTTAGTCAATGCTATTTGTTTTGTATCTTGTAGCGGTTTGAATGTAATTTTATTTCTTATGTGCTCTACTAATAGTTCGAGAAAAAGGGTTTCCCCCGCTTTGTATTCCAAAGCAACCAACCGATACATCCAAAGATAGGTGCTGGGGCGGAAGCAACACAAACACACCCAAAAGAAACGAAAGAGAAACAATAAGAGAAAAGAATGCCGACAACGGCGGATCTACGGAAACACAGAAGCTTCACGACCAGTGCGCCCACCGAAGATCTCCAACCAAGCTCCAAGGCTCCGAAGCACCGGTACCAATCAGCACCTCCAAGAAGGACCGCGACGAAGACGACGCTGCTGCCAAGGGTTTCCCTCGGTACACGACGAGGCGAGAGTAAGGGTCGCCCCCGACGCCCTCCAGGAAGGTTCGGCGGCACCCACCGGCGTCGCCGCGTCGGTGTCGGACATGCCGACAGGGGTTTCCCCCGATCCCAACCTTCACCTCGGGTGCTCCAGAGCCTGCCACCAAACCGACCACCATCTTGCGCCACCATGGTCAAGAAGCCTCCACGCCGTCTCACCACGGCACCACGAGGTGAGGTCTGCACAACAAGGGATAGGAGCCGGGACTAGGGGCCGCAGCACCGTCGGCACGTGGGAGGGCACAACCTTCACCATCAACGACGGTAGCCGACCGGACACACTAGCAGGAGCCTATCAGGCCCGTGTGCCCACAAGCCCGGCCGGGAACTCAATTCCCGAAAAGCTCCCGCCAATGCGCTGCAGCAGGCACGCCATCGGCATCGCCGCTCCTCCTCCTCACCACACAGACGACGACGAAGCCACGCCAGGGACCGGCACGCTAGGACCTAGATGGGGCCGGGAGGGCCCAGATCTGGGCCGGGGACGCGCCGCCGGCCACCGCACGCCACCACGCCGCCCTGCTGCCAAGGGCAGCACTGCCACCGCGCCTGCCGCCGGCGACCGCTGCCGGGTCGCCGTGCCGCCGCCCAGGCGAGCATCACCGCCGCCGTCACCTGCCCCGGGAGGGAGACGAACACGCGGGTACAGAAGGGCCCGCCGCCGCCGGCAGCACCCGGGCCAGCGCCGGGGCACCCGCCGGCGGCGGCGGGGGAGAGCTCACGGGGGTGGCGGCCGAGGGAAAAGGAGGGGCGCGCCGCCTCGGCCACCTCCCGGGGAGGCGGCGCAGGGACGGGATGGGATGGGGAGGGGGAAGAGGGGGGCGGGGAGGGCCGGGGCGCGCGAGCCGGCGGCCGGCGGCGGCGGGAGGGGGCTAGGGCGCCGCCGGCGGCGGCGGCGGAACCCTAGCGGGAAGGAGAGGACGGGAGCGGGAGATCTAGTACACTTATTTATAAGAACACTTGTGTGATTATGCAGAGGCCGAGGCTTTGAACGTCATTTTCAAAAAAAAAAATGTTCAGATGATATACTCCCCCTAATATTTCTTTACAGAGGTAGTACATTTGATATTGTAGATATGTACATTTTCTTTATAACTTGATCGAGGTTAGTTAACTTTGCCTTTTCCAAAAATTGATGAACACTTATGTATGGTATAGCTGGTGCGCATTAGCTTGGCTGATATGCATATCATTACTACTAAAAAAAATTGTGTGTCCATCTCCCGTGAATTCTATGAATTGAAGCCTGGTGGTTAGGCTTGACGACCGCATGCCTAATCACTGAGCTAAGTCTTTCTTTGTGTCGTTATCACTAATTAAGAGGTTGACACGGATCACAAATTAAGAGGTCGGCACCAGCACAACTACCGCCTATATAGGGCCTCCGTTTCTTTTGGCACAACATATGTGATTTAACAAACAAGTCAGTAATCAATAATTATTACTTAATATATTGCTTATAAGATATAAAATAACAGTCAAAAGTAGTTTTGAATAGATAATTAATAATATCATACTTATGTTGTACAAATTGAATATTAGTAACATAATTATTGTCAAAATCTTGTTTGAACATAATATGTTTTTAAGACCTCCGATCGTGGAGAGTATCATAAGATAGTATTATGCAGATGACGCTAGTTTATGATATCAACTCGTCTTTTTCTTGCGGGGTTATGATATCAACTCGTCAATCATAATATTGTAGACAGGTATCATATATTTCCACTTTATTTATTCATTTATAGAAGCTCGATACTATTCTTTTTTTAAGGGAAACCAAAAATTGCTGGCCTTTTCATTATGATAGGTAGAAAGCAATATTTACAGTTGGCCAGTTGAATGGCAACAAACATGAAATATAAGGGAAAATCGGTAAAGGCAGGGGCTATCAAGGGAAGGTATCTCAAGGGGGGAGGATCCCCAAAGGGGGTCAGCAGATACTTGTCTCCTGCTAATCTCTAAAGCTCAATTGCCCGCCTGGTGGCTTCAATTCTGGCGTCTGGGGCAACAAACATTTTTTTAACACTCTGTTGTTTCTCTCTAGCCAAATTTCCCATGAGACAAGGATCAGCATGGACTTCACTTCCTTTTTGTGTTCATCTGGAGTTGCGGAGACTACAGGTAACGAGTAATCCTTACGCCGCACAACCAGTCCAAGTAGCAGTCGTCTGCCAAATCTTCCAAGCCTCAGGGCATTCCCAGAGGAGGTGCAATGATTTCTCAAGGTTGCGGACGCATAACGGGCAAAAGTAATCGTTTGGCCATCGCCGGCGCTGCAGCCGATCAGCACACCACAACATATCTAACATGAGCAACCACACGAATAATTTGCACCAGGAGGCAACCAGAACACATTGGGGAAAGGAGAGTCAATCCTACCAGCAAATTGAAGCTTGTATGCAGCTCAATACTATTGTGCCTGAGAGTTTATTTCTAATAAGTTTCCTCTTTTGATGCCATGATGTATCATAATATGATACTAAAACCCTCTCTCGTGTCCTTAGCTACAATACCGCTCCATATTTCTAATTACTCCTAGTTGACTTACACTAAAAAAACAACAACTAACTAACTACTTTTAGTGGCATCTACTAATGGCCAACTATCCACGATCGGGATCGTCCTAAACATTTAACACTCACTGAGCTCACGCTTAGTCACATCTAGAAATGATGTGGACGGTCAACGAATGTCATGTACTGTTTTTTTTTATATTCGTAAACACTGTACTTAATTAAATGGGAACATCATCGGTGCTAACCCAATTAACATGGCTTTGCTTTTATGATCTAAATTTCTGTTTTGATCTACACACCTAACTTGGATGTTTCCAACAATGATCTCACCATGATTGACCACTATTTTATTTTACATTTTGCAAATTGAGAGAAAGATTTGCCTCGTTCCATTGATTAAGAATAACTTTTAGTATGTGCAGTAGAAGCGCTCTTAGTGGTAATCCATAGCTGATCACAAACACATATGCTCTTAGGTGAATAGTAAAAGCGAAAGAAATACTCCCATGGCGATTTGACATCGAAGCTTGGCCCCAAAATAAATTTTTACATATCAAAGATGAACAAGTGTTCAAAGGGTGTGTAAAATCTCATGGCGATTTGATATCGGAGCAACTCTGGATAGGAAAAAAAATCATTGCTTCAAAATAAAAATAAAAAACCTTTTTGTCCACTGCTCCATCGATGCCCGACCGCCACAAAAAATTTCACACCCTTAGAGAACTTGCATATCTTTGATGCCAATAAATGTTCAGATTCTTTTAATTTGCTATGTTATCGTCTCTTTTGATTTTACAGTTCATCCTAGGGAGCAGATACTCCCGCGTGAAGCTAGATAAAAAGAAATACTCTTACGGTATGATTGAGCTCAAATGCTTTGCAATGCTTCAACCGGTAGCCTCTTACTTTATCTTCGTTAAGATTGTTGTTATAGATTAAATATTATGTCACTTTGTCTAGTGTCCGGCAGCCTCTGCTATTGCGCCATTGTACACACCCCCGCCTACTCGTCACTATCACATTGCTATGGGTACCCCTATAAAAGTTTGATTCTTGAACAACAACATTGGTGACGACCATGGGGAATCCTTGCTGTGCGAAAAGTCATTAACCCATGAGGCTAGATGGCCCCGCCTAAAGCAAGTTCCGATCAAAGCCAAAGGTAAGGCATGCCGACGTCGAAAGGTGAAGGATCCTCGACTACACTCATAGACGCAATGTATCCAAAACCATTGGCTACGTCAAGTGCATGAGTGCAGTCAAACAGTTTGGCACGACTACAAGTCGTCTTTCTAAAGTGGCTTGGAGTCGCTACAAACCGTTTGGAGCCACTCACACACTTATAGTGTACAAGTATAATCCAACGGTGTATAAAAATTCAATTCGGTGCCCGGACTCATCTACATCCAGTGAACAGTAAAAAGCAAGAAAGTCCTAATTCTTTAGGGTGCAAGATGCTCAAATATGTGGTGTTCGTGCAAAATTTCAGCTTGTTTGGACATTCAAGGAGCTCGTGAAAAAAAAAGGTAAAATCAAGTATGAACAGTGTTGTTTTCAAAAGTTTCTCAGACATCCAAATTTGTCCTTTTTTGCCATGAACTTCTCAAACGTCGAAACAAGCTGAAATTTTGCATTAACATCACGTATTTGAGCATCTTGCACCACAAAAAAGATTCGATTTTTTAAGAATTTTTCTGCTCTTTGTTTTGACTTCACATGCAGGGGGTAGATGAGCCCGGGTGCAGAATAGCCGGCTATATACTATGGGCCAGATTTAAAAATAAGTTTATCGGGTCAATAAAGAGATTAATTTTCAGAAAGGTCATTTAATAAAAAATGGCACATGCATCGACAAAATTAAGCGCTACTGTTCGAGCAGCTGAACTGTGGGATAAGAAAAGATTGCTGGTGCAGGGATAAACAGAGGCTGATTAATAAATCAAATCAGGACGACATCCCTAACTGCAAGCCGACCTATCAGTTACTGGTACCGCGACGTCGTAATGGACGATCGCAGCCAGCAAGCTTGTTTCCTCGAACACGTACGTACGATCGATCACACATGGCATGCAGAAGCAGTTGGCGAGCCCGATCGACGCGAGTACGCAACGCAGCGACCACAGCCACAGGTGACAGGTGTTGCGTGGCGTGGCTCGCGATCCGCCAAGGACCGGCTGCTTTCTGATGACGATACTGTAGATCCACGAGGGGCCACTGGGCTAACGGCGACGTAGCCGGCCGATCATTGCACGGCTGCCGGGACTTAATTCCTCAGCGCGCGCATTGAGTAGCCGGCCGGCCGGTGAGGACGACGTACGTCTCATCGTCTCGGATCTCGACCGGTATATACTTTACATTACTGTACCCGTCGACCGGGGCTTCGAATTCACTATGGTCTTGAGTGAGTAGCTAGTTCTTCACTATGGTTGTAGTAAATGCCTGTGTGAAGGTCTGCTGGATATTCTTTCACTGTCGCTGTACCTAAACTCAATAAGGTGGTTAGTAATGAAACGAGCTAATATCTACTTAATAACTCTCCAACCGATGATCGATGTCTCGTCCTGGAGTTCACTGAAAGAACTTAAGAGTGTGGGTAAAATGTTCATACTGACCCTCTTTTTCCACAGGCATAGTACATCCTCGATCGATGTATGGCATGCACGCACAAAATGTTAAACGAAAAGTGTAAATCTCCGAAAAGAGCTCATTATCCCCCCTTTTTTCTCTTGACTACATGTATCAACAAGTCGAATAAAGCATGTCATATTGAACAATTATGATTCATCCTTGGCCCAGTGGGCGGCAAACAATATGAATTGTTACATGCTTTACCGCTGCGTTGGTACAAAAATTTCATTACAATAGGTTTTAAACAATTTATTACGGGGTCGAACGGGTGGATGGCTGTAGTACTCATAAGTAAAATATAACATTGAAAGAAGAAAGACAAGTTTCCCGCAAAAAAGAAGAAGAAGAAGAAGAAAGACAAGTATTTTTCTTAAATGACGGAAATAAAAATATGTATAAGTTTTATTTGTATTACATCACGTTTTTGTTGAAGTAATTTTTTCACGTCAATTAGAAATATATAATTTTTTTTAGTCTAAACACGCTTCATTTATTGTTCAATAATGTTCATAGGGATACAAGAAATGTTTGGAGGGTTTAACAGCCACACATGGCGCCCATAATCCAAACCGAAAGCATGCTTAGCGAGGCTATATGCCTCAACATTAGTTGCCCTACCTTCAAAGATGAAGGTGCAACTATCAAAACTAACCGATGTTTCCACAATCTCCCTGGTGGTGCTGGCGTAGGCACCCCCGGTGCGGTTCTTGATGTCGTTGACTACACCTTGGCTGTCACTTGCTACGAGAATACGAGCAAGGTCCAGGTCAGTAGCGAGAGCAAGTGCCTCGCGACACGCCAATGCTTCCTGCATCACCGGATCCGAAACTCCATAGATCTTGATAACTGAAGCGCCCAAGTATGCACCTGAAGAGTTTCTGCAGACAGCACTGAAGGAACCAACATTACCATCTCTGGAAACAGCCCCATCGACTCATATTTTTGCTCTTCCTTCTGGTGGAGGGATCCATCTTGGCTACACTGGTGCTATCGTTGGAGATACCCCGTAGCTTTGTTCGGATTGCACTCATCGAGCTCCCACATGTACTTCAAGATGAAATTGTATGTAGATAGAGGGCTCTGAAAAATGTGTTCATGTAGCGCCTGACGTCTCGCATACCAAAGTGCCCATAGGGTTGTGATTACCAAGATGAATTCTTGTGGAGAAAGCATGCCCTGGATCCTAAATATCCACCGTTTTGCATCCGGTTCCGTTGTTGTGTTCAACGCTTCCACAAGATCCTGGTCGTGAAGTGCCCATACGCAACTGGCGACAGTGCAGTGAAGCAACGAATGTTGCCAAGAATCCTCGGCTCCACATAGGCCACAACATGTAGTAGTAGACATGTTCCGATGATGCAACACGTCCGCTGCTGGGATAGATTGCTACGCCAATCTCCATAAAAATATTTTCAGCTTCGAGGGGACATTCACCTTCCACAACATCTCCCAAGATTGTTTTACTCTATCCATATCCGAAGTATCCGCTCTCCCTTCCAACCAAGCCTCTCTCCTCATCTTCGTTTCTACTAGCATGTGATAAGAAGATCGAACTGATAACACACCACGTCTTTCATGCACCCATGACCAGAAATCCTCAATATTCCATTTACATAAAGGGATAGAATATATCGCTGCATCATCTGTTGGCAGAATACTTCGTCAATCAACGTCCGGTTCCATTCTGCACTAGGCAGACTTAGCTCGCTCACCATCTGAGGAGGATTGGCCACTCTACTCACAATTGGCCTCATATTTGAGGGCCTCGGCAACCAGTTGTGTTGCCAGATGTTCGTCGTTTGGCCATTAACTATCCTTCGGACCAGCCCCTGCTTGAGGACCTCGCGGCCATCAATGATGGCTCGCCATATCTGGGAGGGGGCTGAGCCTAGTTCGGCATGCAAAAACTCCCCCGTAGGGTAGTACTTGTCCTTTAGTGTGCGTGCACTGAGTGACTTTGGGTCCATTAGGATTCGCCATGCCTGTCTTGCGAGGAGAGCAAGATTAAAAAGTTAAAATATATTGGAATCCCAGGCCTCCACTATATTTCAGTTGTGTCATCATGCTCCAAGAGACCCAACTAGGCTTCCGTTTTCCCTCCTTGCTGCCACACCAGAACTTTCTAATCAACGAGTTAATATGTTCACACATACCTCGGGGCAGTCTGAAACAAGACATGGAGTAGACTGGAATTGCATGAGCCACTGATTTTATGAGAACTTCCTTTCCTCCCGCTGACAAAAGCTTTTCCATCCAACCCTTGACCTTGTTCCATACACGGTCCTTTAGAAACTTGAAGGCACCATTCTTGCAATTTCCCACATCAGAAGGCATTCCAGATATCTACAAGAGAGGGACTCATTTGCAAAATTCAAAGCATTCTTTACCTCAATTTTTAAAGAGGATGGGCAACACTTACTGAAGAAAACCGAGGAGTTTGCAAGATTTATCCTTTGACCCGAGGCATTGCAATAGTTTTCCATTAAGGCAGACAACTCATTTGCTCCATCGAAACTGGCTTTGACAAACAGTAGGCTATCATCAGCAAATAACAAGTGGCTTACCGTCGGAGCCGTCGGTGCAACTCGAGTTCCAGTGAGGTGTGATGATTCTTCTTGGGTTTTTAAGAGGCACGAAAGGCCATCCGCTGTTAGCAAAAATAGGTATGGAGAAATAGGGTCTCCTTGACGGATTCCTCTTGTGGGAGAAAATTGCTCAAGATTACCACCATTGAACATAACAGAAAACTTAACAGATGTTACCATTCTCATAACCAAAGCAACCCAGGATGGTGCAAAACCTATCTTGGTCATAATCTTCCAAATAATTCCACTCAACACGATCATACGCCTTCATCATGTCGAGTTTAACAGCACAAAATCTATTCCTTGAGCTTTGTTTCTCTTCATAAAATGCAAGCATTCATAAGCAGTAATAATGTTGTCAATGATCAAGCGCCCAGGAATAAAGGCAGACTGCTCTTCAGAGATAATATGAGGAAGAATTTGTTTTAGCCTATTAGATAAAAGCTTGGAAGCAATTTTGTAAAGTTCATTGCATAAGCTAATAGGTCTGAATTGAGCGAGATTAGTGGGATCCTTTACCTTTGGAATCAGAACTAGGATAGTCTCATTAATCATCTCAGGGTTCTCCACTCCTCGAAGAATATGAAGCACAACATTGGTTACTTCAGTGCCGCATAGCTCCCAATGCCGTAGGAAAAAATGCGTCGGGTATCCATCACGACCCGGAGCCTTAGTAGGATACATCTGGAAGAGAGCTGTTTTCACCTCTTCCCCTGTATAAGGAGCAGTAAGACCTGCATTCATTGCATGTGTAACCTCCACTGGGACGAAATTAAGCACTGTGTCCATACCTGTTGTGCCCTCCGATCTGAATAATTTTTTGTAAAAATCAGTAGTGAGTGCAGCCATCTCAGCTTGGTCGTTTGTTACCGACCCGTCCGGGTGCTCGAGGGACTTGATGGATTTTTGCGCCGGCGCATACTAGCTCGTCTCTGAAAAAACTTAGTGTTCTTGTCCCCATCCTTGAGCCAGTCCACCCAGGACCGCTGCCGTTGCATCATCTCCTCCATGTGATAGAGCTCGACGAGGCAATCTATTGTTTTAATCTCCGCATGTAATGGTGAGATTCTTTGAGGGTCATTCTGCAAAACAACTAACTCCTTTTTCAGCTTTTTTATCTCTTTCACCACACAACCAATAGTTGCCCCGCTCCACTGTTTTAATGATGCCGACATGTCACTGAGTTTCCTGCTCATCTGCTCAACTGTCTGGCCATCGGATGCGCCATTCCACATAGCCTCGAGAGAATAACCGAAGTCCTCCTGCCTCTCCCAATATACCTCATAACGGAACAATTTCGATTATTCTTGCGCCGGGGTGGTAGGCTCCAGTTGCAACCTGATCGGGCAGTGATCCGATGACGCCCCAGTTTCATGGCTTAGTATCGCATGTGGGAAAATCATGGTCCAATCCGTATTGGCCAAGGCTCGATCCAGACGTACCCGGTAGTAACCGCCACCCGCCGTCTTATTCTCAAATGTCCATTGTTTCCCGTGGTATCCGAGATTAGTTAGTGCACAAACATCAACGACATCCCGAAACCCTTTGATTTGCGATCGTCTCCTTTGTCCTACTCCTACATGCTCGTGAGGATGAAGAACTTCGTTGAAGTCTCCAATGCATAGCCATGGCAGGGAGCTCGCAGACACAAATGACTTGAGAAGGTCCCAAGTCTTATATCTGTCCGCCAGCTGTGCTTCACCGTACATGCAAGTGAGGCGCCAATCTTCCTCATTCGGGACAGACACAATGGCATCAACATGGTACTCCGAGTAACCAAACATGTCAAGTTTTATTCCATCATTCCAAAACAAACCGATACCGCCACTACGACCCACACTACTAATTGCATAAGCATGATTAAAACCTAAGGTACCAGCAAGATTTTGAACACGTGCTTTTGAGATTTGTGTCTCTACTATACATAGCACTTTCGGGGCAAATTGCTTCGCTAGGTTACGAAGCTCTCGAATTGTCGCAGCTTTGCCCGCACCGCGACAATTCCAATATAGCAGATTCATTGTGCCCGGCGATCCTCCCTGCGGGAGGTCACCGATTTTGCATCATTGGGTTTGACGGGAGCACTTCCCTTCTTCTCTATGTTCTTTTCTATATTGGTATGAAGGATCTTCTGCTCTTGCTTAGAGGATGGGATCTCTAGAGTTGACGTACTGGGTGGGAGTGCCAACAATGCTTTCTGAGCCGTAGGCAGGACCGGTCCACCCGAAGGAAATTGCTGATCAGACGACCTCTTCCTGATGTCTTCCACCTCATCCATCACTGCATCAGGATCCATGTCTTCCCCAGCCACATTATTTGTTGGCACCTGTGTCCAGCCAGCCATGCCACCGCCGCGACAGCCACCCCTTCTGCCACGTCCATGCCCTCCTCCTGGGCATGTCCCTGTCCTCATCTGCCAGCTTGCACGGAGATCCTTGAAGTATATAGCAAACGGGGGATGCACCCCATCGCCGTGCTCCTTGTAAACATGCCCGAGGTGGCCACAGACAGCACACCAATCTAGTAAACATTCATACCTCACCCGATAAATCTGCCTCTTGGAGTCACGGATCATAGAGACTGTGTTCTTAAGAGGTTTATGCACATTGATTCTCATCCAGACTCTGTAGAAGTTTCCGGCAAAGTCTTGTGTTAGGGATTCAGTAAACAGGACCTCACCAACTTTGCAGCTAACGTAGGTACAAGATGTTGGGGAACGTAGTAATTTCAAAAACTTTCCTACGCACACGCAAGATCATGGTGATGCATAGCAACGAGAGGGGAGAGTGTTGTCCACGTACCCTCGTAGACCGAAAGTGGAAGCGTTAGCACAACGCGGTTGATGTAGTCGTACGTCTTCACGGCCCGACTGATCAAGCACCGAAAGTACGGCACCTCTGAGTTCATGCACACGTTAAGCTCGATGACGTCCCTCGAACTCCGATCCAGCCGAGTGTCGAGGGAGAGTTCCGTCAGCATGACGGCGTGGTGACGATGATGATGTTCTACCATTGCAGGGCTTCGCCTAAGCACTGCTACAATATTATCGAGGAGGACTATGGTGGAGGGGGCACCGCACACGGCTAAGAGATCAATGATCTGTTGTTGTTGTCTAGGGTGCCCCCTGCCCACGTATATAAAGGAGCAAGGGGGGGAGGTGCGGCCGGCCAGGAGGAGGCGCGCCAGGAGGAGTCCTACTCCCACCGGGAGTAGGACTCCATCCCTTCCTTGTTGGATTAGGAGAAGGGGGGAAAGAGGAGGGAGAGAGAGGAATAAAAGGGGGGCGCCGCCCCCTATCCTTGTACTATTTGGACTAGGGGGGAGGGGCGCGCGGCCCTGCCCTGGCCGCCTCTCCTCTTCTCCACTAAGGCCCACTATGGCCCATTAAGCCCCCGGGGGGTTCCGGTAACCCCTCGGTACTCTAGTAAAATCCCGATTTCACCCGGAACACTTTCGATATCCATATATAGGCTTCCAATATATCAATCTTCATGTCTCGACCATTTCTAGACTCCTCGTCATGTTCGTGATCACATCCGGGACTCCGAACAACCTTCGGTACATAAAAAACTCATAAACTCATAATATAACCGTCATCGAAACTTTAAGCGTGCGGACCATACGGGTTCGAGAACTATGTAGACATGACCGAGACATGTCTCCGGTCAATAACCAATAGCGGAACCTGGATGCTCATATTGGCTCCTACATATTCTACGAAGATCTTTATCGGTCAAACCGCATAACAACATACGTTGTTCCCTTTGTCATCGATATGTTACTTGCCCAAGATTCGATCGTTGGTATCTCAATACCTAGTTCAATCTCGTTACCGACAAGTCTCTTTACTCGTTATGTAATGCATCATTCCGTAACTAACTCATTAGCTACATTGCTTGCAAGGGTTATAGTGATGTGCATTACCGAGAGGGCCCAGAGATACCTCTTCGACAATCGGAGTGACAAAACCTAATCTCAAAATACGCCAAGTCGACATGTACCTTTGGAGACACCTGTAGAGCTCCTTTATAATCTCCCAGTTACGTTGTGACGTTTGGTAGCACACAAAGTGTTCCTCCGATAAACGAGAGTTGCATAATCTCATAGTTGTAGGAACATGTATAAGTCATGAAGAAGAAAGCAATAGCAACATACTAAATGATCAAGTGCTAAGCTAATAGAATGGGTCAAGTCAATCACATCATTCTCCTAATGATGTGATCCCGTCAATCAAATAACAACTCATGTTTATGGTCAGGAAATATAACCATCTTTGATCAACGAGCTAGTCAAGTAGAGGCATACTAGTGACACTATGTTTGTCTATGTATTCACACATGTATTATGTTTCCGGTTAATACAATTCTAGCATGAATAATAAACATTTACCATGATATAAGGAAATAAATAATAACTTTATTATTGCCTCTAGGGCATATTTCCTTCAGTCTCCCACTTGCACTAGAGTCAATAACCTAGATTACACAGTAACGATTCTAACACGCATGGAGCCATGGTGCTGATCATGTTTTGCTCGTGGAAGAGGCTTAGTCAACGGGTCTGCAACATTCAGATCCGTATGTATCTTGCAAATCTCTATGTCTCCTACCTGGACTTGGTCCCAGATGGAATTGAAGCGTCTCTTGATGTGCTTGGTCCTCTTGTGAGATCTGGATTCCTTTGCCAAGACAATTGCACCAGTATTGTCACAGAAGATCTTCATTGGTCCCGATGCACTAGGTATGACACCTAGATTGGATATGAACTCCTTCATCCAGACTCCTTCATTTGCTGCTTCCGAAGCAGCTATGTACTCCGCTTCGCATGTAGATCCCGCCACGATGCTTTGTTTAGAACTGCACCAACTTACAGCTCCACCGTTCAATATAAACACGTATCCGGTTTGCGATTTAGAATCGTCCGGATCAGTGTCAAAGCTTGCATCGACGTAACCATTTACGACTAGCTCTTTGTCACCTCCATAAACGAGAAACATATCCTTAGTCCTTTTCAGATATTTCAGGATATTCTTGACCGCTGTCCAGTGGTCCACTCCTGGATTACTTTGGTACCTCCCTGCTAAACTTATTGCTAAGCATACATCAGGTCTGGTACACAGCATTGCATACATGATAGAGCCTATGGCTGAAGCATAGGGAACATCTTTCATTTTCTCTCTATCTTCTGCTGTGGTCGGGCATTGAGTCTGACTCAACTTCACACCTTGTAATACAGGCAAGAACCCTTTCTTTGCTTGATCCATTTTGAACTTTTTCAAAACTTTATCAAGGTATGTGCTTTGTGAAAGTCCAATTAAGCATCTTGATCTATCTCTATAGATCTTGATGCCTAATATGTAAGCAGCTTCACCGAGGTCTTTCATTGAAAAACTTTTATTCAAGTATCCTTTTATGCTATCCAGAAATTCTATATCATTTCCAATCAATAATATGTCGTCTACATATAATATCAGAAATGCTACAGAGCTCCCACTCACTTTCTTGTAAATACAGGCTTCTCCAAAAGTCTGTATAAAACCATATGCTTTGATCACACTATCAAAGCGTTTATTCCAACTCCGAGAGGCTTGCACCAGTCCATAAATGGATCGCTGGAGCTTGCACACTTTGTTAGCACCTTTTGGATCGACAAAACCTTCTGGTTGCATCATATACAACTCTTCTTCTAGAAATCCATTCAGGAATGCAGTTTTGACATCCATTTGCCATATTTCATAATCATAAAATGCGGCAATTGCTAACATGATTCGGACATATTTAAGCATTGCTACGGGTGAGAAAGTCTCATCGTAGTCAACCCCTTGAACTTGTCAAAAACCTTTCGCAACAAGTCGAGCTTTGTAGACAGTAACATTACCATCAGCGTCAGTCTTCTTCTTGAAGATTCATTTATTCTCGATGGCTTGCCGATCATCGAACAAGTCAACCAAAGTCCATACTTTGTTCTCATACATGGATCCCATCTCAGATTTCATGGCCTCAAGCCATTTTGCGGAATCTGGGCTCATCATTGCTTCCTCATAGTTCGTAGGTTCGCCATGGTCAAGTAACATGACTTCCAGAATAGGATTACCGTACCACTCTGGTGCGGATCTTACTCTGGTTGACCTACGAGGTTCGGTAGTAACTTGATCTGAAGTTTCATGATCAATATCATTAGCTTCCTCACTAATTTGTGTAGTTGTCACAGGAACCGGTTTCTGTGATGAACTACTTTCCAATAAGGGAGCAGGTACTGTTACCTCATCAAGTTCTACTTTCCTCCCACTCACTTCTTTCGAGAGAAACTCCTTCTCTAGAAAGGATCCAAATTTAGCAACAAAAGTCTTGCCTTCAGATCTGTGATAGAAGGTGTACCCAATAGTCTCTTTTGGGTATCCTATGAAGACACATTTCTCCGATTTGGGTTCGAGCTTATCTGGTTGAAGTTTCTTCACATAAGCATCGCAGCCCCAAACTTTAAGAAATGGCAACTTTGGTTTCTTGCCAAACCAAAGTTCATAAGGCGTCGTCTCAATGGATTTTGATGGTGCCCTATTTAATGTGAATGCGGCCGTGTCTAAAGCATAACCCCAAAACGATAGCGGTAAATCAGTAAGTGACATCATAGATCGCACCATATCTAGTAAAGTACAATTACGATGTTCAGACACACCATTACGTTGTGGTGTTCCAGGTGGCGTGAGTTGCGAAACTATTCCGCATTGTTTCAAATGTAAACCAAACTCGTAACTCAAATATTCTCCTCCACAATCAGATCGTAGAAACTTTATTTTCTTGTTACGTTGATTGTCCACTTCACTCTGAAATTCTTTGAACTTTTCAAATGTTTCAGATTTATGTTTCATTAAGTAGATATACCTATATCTGCTTAAATCATTTGTGAAGGTGAGAAAATAACGATACCTGCCGCGAGCCTCAATGTTCATTGGACCACATACATCAGTATGTATGATTTCCAACAAATCTGTTGCTTGCTTCATAGTTCCAGAGAACGGCGTTTTAGTCATCTTGCCCATGAGGCACGGTTCGCAAGTACCAAGTGATTCATAATCAAGTGATTCCAGAAGTCCATCAGTATGGAGTTTCTTCATGTGCTTTACACCAATATGACCCAAACGGCAGTGCCACAAATAAGTTGCACTATCATTATCAACTCTGCATCTTTTGGCTTCAACATTATGAATATGTGTATCACTACTATTGAGATTTAATAAAAATAGACCACTCTTCAAGGGTGCATGACCATAAAAGATATTACTCATATAAATAGAACAACCATTATTCTCTGATTTAAATGAATAGCCGTCTCGCATCAAACAAGATCCAGATATAATGTTCATGCTCAACGCTGGCACCAAATAACAATTATTCAGGTCTAAAATTATTCCCGAAGGTAGATGTAGAGGTAGCATGCCGACCGCAATCACATCAACTTCGGAACCATTTCCCATGTGCATCGTCACCTCGTCCTTAGCCAATCTTCGCTTAATTCGTAGTCCCTGTTTTGAGTTGTAAATATTAGCAACAGAACCAGTATCAAATACCCAGGTGCTACTGCGAGCATTAGTAAGGTACACATCAATGACATGTATATCACATACACCTTTGTTCACCTTGCCATCCTTCTTATCCGCCAAATACTTGGGGCAATTCCGCTTCAAGTGACCAGTCTGCTTGGAGTAGAAGCACTCAGTCTCAGGCTTAGGTCCAGATTTGGGTTTCTTCTCTTGAGCAGCAACTTCTTTGCTGTTCTTCTTGAAGTTCCCCTTCTTCTTCCCTTTACCCTTTTTCTTGAAACTATTGGTCTTATTGACCATCAACACTTGACGCTCCTTCTTGATTTCTACCTCCGCAGCTTTTAGCATTGCGAAGAGCTCGGGAATAGTCTTGTCCATCCCTTGCATGTTATAGTTCATCACGAAGCTCTTGTAGCTTGGTGGCAGTGATTGAAGAATTCTATCAATGACACTATCATCAGGAAGATTAACTCCCAGTTGAATCAAGTGATTATTATACACAGACATTTTGAGTATATGTTCACTGACAGAACTATTCTCTTCCATCTTGCAGCTATAGAAATTATTGGAGACTTCATATCTCTCAATCCTGGCATTTGCTTGAAATATTAACTTCAACTCCTGGAACATCTCATATGCTCCACGACGTTCAAAACGTTGTTGAAGTCCCGGTTCTAAGCCGTAAAGCATGGCACACTGAACTATCAAGTAGTCATCAGCTTTGCTCTGCCAGACGTTCTTAACGTCGTCAGTTGCATCTGCAGCAGGCCTGGCACCCAGCGGTGCTTCTAGGACGTAATTCTTCTGTGCAGCAATGAGGATAATCCTCAAGTTACGGACCCAGCCTGTGTAATTGCTACCATCATCTTTAACCTTAGCTTTCTCAAGGAACGCATTAAAATTCAACGGAACAACAACACGAGCCATCTATCTACAACAAACATAGACAAGCAAAAATACTATTAGGTACTAAGTTCATGATAAATTTATGTTCAATTAATCATATTACTTAAGAACTCCCACTTAGATAGACATCCCTCTAATTATGTAAGTGATCACGTGATCCAAATCAACTAAACCATGTCCGATCATCACGTGAGATGGAGTAGTTTTCAATGGTGAACATCACTATGTTGATCATATCTACTATACGATTCAAGCTCGACCTTTCGGTCTCAGTGTTCCGAGGCCATATCTGTATATGCTAGGCTCGTCAAGTTTAACCTGAGTATTCCATGTGTGCAACTATTTTGCACCTGTTGTATTTGAACGTAGAGCCTATCACACCCGATCATCATGTGGTGTCTCAGCACGAAGAATTTTCGCAACGGTGCATACTCAGGTAGAACACTTATACCTTGAAATTTAGTGAGAGATCATCTTATAATGCTACCGTCAATCAAAGCAAAATAAGATGCATAAAGGATAAACATCACATGCAATCAATATAAGTGATATGATATGGTCATCATCATCTTGTGCTTGTGATCACCATCTCTGAAGCATCGTCATGATCACCATCGTCACCGGCGCGACACCTTGATCTCCATCGTAGAATCGTTGTTGTTTCGCCACCTATTGCTTCTACGACTATCGCTACTACTTAGTGATAAAGTAAAGCAATTACAGGGCGATTGCATTGCATACCATAAAGCGACAACCATATGGCTCCTGCCAGTTGCCGATAACCCGGTTACAAAACATGATCATCTCATACAATAAAATATAGCATCACGTCTTGACCATATCACATCACAACATGCCCTGCAAAAACAAGTTAGACGTCCTCTACTTTGTTGTTGCAAGTTTTACGTGGCTGCTACGGGCTGAGCAAGAACCGTTCTTACCTATGCATCAAAACCACAATGATAGTTCGTCAAGTTAGTGTTGTTTTAACCTTCTCAAGGACCGGGCGTAGCCACACCCGGTTCAACTAAAGCTAGAGAAACTGACACCGCCAGCCACCTGTGTGCAAAGCATGTCGGTAGAACCAGTCTCGCGTAAGCGTATGCGTAATGTCAGTCCAGGCCGCTTCATCCAACAATACCGCCGAACCAAAGTATGACATGCTGGTAAGCTGTATGAGTTGTATCGCCCACAACTCACTTGTGTTCTACTCATGCATATAACATCTATGCATAAAACCAGGCTCGGATGCCACTGTTGGGGAACGTAGTAATTTCAAAAAATTTCCTAGGCACACGCAAGAGCATGGTGATGCATAGCAACAAGAGGGGAGAGTGTTGTCCATGTACCCTCGTAGACCGAAAGCGGAAGCGTTAGAACAATGCGGTTGATGTAGTCGTACGTCTTGGCCCGACCGATCAAGCACCGAAAGTATGGCACCTCCGAGTTCTTGCACACGTTCAGCTCGATGACGTCCCTTGAACTCCGATCCAGCCGAGTGTCGAGGGAGAGTTCCGTCAGCATGATGGCGTGCTGACGAGGATGATGTTCTACCGTTGCAGGGCTTCGCCTAAGCACTGCTACAATATTATCGAGGAGGACTATGGTGGAGGGGGCACCGCACACGGCTAAGAGATCAATGATCTGTTGTTGTTGTCTAGGGTGCCCCCTGCCCCCGTATATAAAGGAGCAAGGGGGGAGGTGCGGCCGGCCAGGAGGAGGCGCGCCAGGAGGGGTCCTACTCCCATCGGGAGTAGGACTCCCTCCCTTGTTGGATTAGGAGAAGGGGGGAAAGAGGAGGGAGAGAGAGGAAGGAAAGGGGGCCCCCTCTCCTTGTCCTATTCGGACTTGGGGGGAGGGGCGCGCGGCCCTGCCCTAGCCGCCTCTCCTCTTCTCCACTAAGGCCCACTATGGTCCATTAAGCCCTCGGGGGGTTCCGATGACCCCTCGGTACTCTGGTAAAATCCCGATTTCACCTGGAATACTTCCGATATCCAAATATAGGCTTCCAATATATCAATATTCATATCTCGACCATTTCGAGACTCCTCGTCATGTCCGTGATCACATCCGGGACTCCGAACAACCTTCAGTACATCAAAAACTCATAAACTCATAATATAACCGTCATCGAAACTTTAAGCGTGCGGACCCTACGGTTTCAAGAACTATGTAGACATGACCGAGACACGTCTCCAGTCAATAACCTATAACGGAACCTGGATGCTCATATTGGCTCCTACATATTCTACGAAGGTCTTTATCAGTCAAACCGCATAACAACATATGTTGTTCCCTTTGTCATCGGTATGTTACTTGCCCAAGATTCGATCGTCGGTATCTCAATACCTAGTTCAATCTCGTTACCGGCAAGTATCTTTACTCGTTATGTAATGCATCATTTCGTAACTAACTCATTAGCTACATTGCTTGCAAGGCTTATAGTGATGTGCATTACCGAGAGGGCCCAGAGATACCTCTCCAACAATCGGAGTGACAAAACCTAATCTCGAAATACGCCAACTCAACATGTACCTTTGGAGACACCTGTAGAGCTCCTTTATAATCACCCAGTTACGTTGTGACGTTTGGTAGCACACAAAGTGTTCCTCCGGGTAACGGGAGTTGCATAATCTCATAGTTGTAGGAACATGTATAAGTCATGAAGAAGAAAGCAATAGCAACATACTAAATGATCAAGTGCTAAGCTAACGGAATGGGTCAAGTCAATCACATCATTCTCCTAATGATGTGATCCCATTAATCAAATAACAACTCATGTTTATGGTCAGGAAACATAACCATCTTTGATCAACGAGCTAGTCAAGTAGAGGCATACTAGTGACACTATGTTTGTCTATGTATTCACACATGTATTATGTTTCCGGTTAATACAATTCTAGCATGAATAATAAACATTTATCATGATATAAGAAAATAAATAATAACTTTATTATTGCCTCTAGGGCACATTTCCTTGACAAGATGGGCATACAGATCCGACACATCATGGATCTGCAGCCAAATATTGATGTAGTCCAGGTTGACCATAGTGGGCTTGGTGATTCCATCATAAGGATCCAGTATCACGACGTTGCCTCTAGAGTTCCAGGGTCCGTCATTCATCACCCGTTCCCAATCACCAAGGCAGAAGAACTGCAGAGTATAGCAATTTTCCTCGAAAGGACGGAACTTCACCTCATGCGCAAGATCCCAAGCTGATCACATGTTCTTGTAAAACCAGTACTTGCTATAGGGTTTAGTGATATGAACCCTACATACTGCCATCCATCATACCGCATCATGTGGGGCTTTTTCCTCATCAAAGACCACTTCATCTAGGTCTTCTTCTCGAAGCCCTAGTTCTCACATCAGTTGTTCTACCTCCGCTGCAGACAAAGATCTAGACGCCTCCTTCTGATCTTTCCCTAGTTGTCGTGGAATTGTCACGGCAGATGTCCTTAGTATCAGGACTTAGTCGCGAGGACAACGCATCTATGTGGTAGCTTGAGAGGGGTTGAGTGGGACGAGAGACGCAGGGCGGATCAACATGCAAGAAAAGGGTTTAGATAGCTTCGGGCCCCGGGAAACATCATCCGGTAAAAACCCTACATGTTGTTTGAGGCTAGGTCTCATTATCATCACGAGGGAGTCACCGTAAACCGGCTCTCCTCTTTGTGTCTAGCCCTAAGATTGTTTCTTCTTGCTTGTAGCTTGTCCCTCTTTGGGGAGCCCTGCCCCTCCTTATATAAGTTAGAGGGGCGGGTTACATGTGGAGTCCTATTAGGATTAGGACTATTCTATCTCTAATACAAACCGGATACAAGTCCTGGTCTTACTCCTTGTAAGGCAAATATTCCTTTCCTCTTAAACCGGCCCACCATAGTTGAACCGGCCTTCATGAACCGCCCGTCGGGCCACCGGGTCTTGTTGCTCCTCTGGCCCGCCTGCCGGATTACCAATGAGCTGTAAACCATCTGGTCTGTGCAGGTCGCCGGTGAATCACCAAGTCCGGCCAGTTTATCCTTCCGGCCGGTTTACGCCACAGGGCATATCCCCGACATTAGCCCCCAAGTTTAGCTTGGATTTATCCATGGTAAACTTATGCTGCAAAATAAACACCAGAACAATTCTGACAGGTTGTGCTCCGTGTTAAGAATTCTTGTAGACCGACACTGATCATCCTTAAGTCCTTGTTATTTCCTTCTTCTAGAAAATCCGGGTCAATAACCAGCTTCATACTCAAATTGCTGACGTTGGTTTCTCATAGAAAAATATTGCGAAGAATAATCCACTTGAGTTGGCTTCCAAAGCGCCGGCTTAAGAAATGTTGGTCTTGAAATACTCATCTGATATTCAGCCGGTTTGAAGATGTAGAACTTGCTGGTTTATAATTACCATCATTGTCGGGTTATAAAAACTGATAATTCTGGGTTATGATTGTCGCCAACGCCGGTTCATGATTGTTGATGACGCCGGGTTATGATTGTTGTTGACACCGGGGTCATGTAATTGATCTTCCTGATTTACTCAAAGCTGAGAATTTGAAGATGTTCCTTCTTTATATGCATAATACCTGTAGCCCCCAAGTCTTAAGAGGAGAACATAGTGATAACTTAAGACTTGCTTCAATATAAGTGTTGCAACCTTGAAGAAATCCGGGTTATTCATCTCAATCATTAATCAATAACTGAATATTCCACATATGTAGCCCCCAAGTGCCGGGTTGTCATGCTTGCAGAAACCTGGGACTTGTAATTGCCTTATGCTCATAAAAACTTCAACCAGTGTAGCCCCCAAGGGCCGGGTCATTATGCAATAATGAGCAGGGACTTCATAAATATGATCATGTAGACTTGAACAACAACATGTAGTCCTCAATGGCCGGCTTAGTAAGATAATACTGAGCTGGGACTTTATATATACTTCATTGAAAATAATATCATATGATGTAACCCTCACCATGGGGCTCGAATCCATGCCCATAAGGTTAAGAGCTTTGTACTCTACCAACTGAGTAGTGGACCTTTCAATATAATGGATTAAGACTTGTGTACCTTGAATTGTTGACAGGAGCAATTGGTAGCCCCCAAGGGCCAGTTCATTACGATGTGATGAGTCGGGTCTTCAATGAGGTGAGCAAAAAAATACTTTACATTAGCCCCCAAGTGTCATGGTGCATGCTTGCAGCGACATGAGACTTGCATATTTGATATAATCTCAACTTAAATACTGCAGCCCCCAAGTGCCGGGTTGTAAGCCTGCAGCAACTCGGGACTATTCCTTCAATTGTAGAATAAATCATATCCATTGATAAAATGATAGCCATTGCGCTAAAGCGACTTTGAAAACCTTAATCATAATACTGGTTATTGATAACCATAATAGAAATCCAGCCATGTTGGCTATTCAAGATAATATAATCCGGTATGAAAACCTTAGTCATTCAATATCATAATGAAAATTCAGCCAAGTTTGGCTATTTGAATAATATAACCCAATGATTTATAAGTGCATGATTCCAATGGCGCAATCTAAATATATACTGGCGACTTATAGTCCAAAGCCAGGCCGGTTGAATAAACACCGGACAATTTCTCATCATAGACTGGCGATTTATCGTCTTAAAGCCAGGCCGGTTTAATAAACGCTGGTGATTTATAATCATGCTTTATTCAACCTGTTTCTGCATACAACAAGTTTAAAGTGTCCTGGCGGTTTACCGCCGGACGGGTCATAATACCCAACATATAACTCAGGTTTATAACCAAGGCTGCACTTAAGAATAATCAAATATGAAATATATCATACCTGTGACATTGAATAACATCATTGGTTTACCAACTTTTTGTAGTAAGGGTGATAACCCCAATCTTGAGTAATGATAACTCCTTTCATACTGTGCCGGTTTATGATAAACCGTACCGGGTTGTGATAAACGCCGGTTTAACCATATATGATACCGGCGACTCGTAGTCAAACCAGACCGGGCTGATAGTCTCCGGATTATAACTTGATCGTCTATTGACAACTTGTAATTGAAAGTAAAGACGGGTTAATGAACACCGGTTTACTCCATAATAAGATGGTAACATAAAATCAAACCGGGCAGATAGTCTCCGGATTAAGATTTGACCGTGTTCCGCCAATGACAGTTTTGAACCGGTTTAAAACGGTTGTCGGTTTAAAAAACGCAACAAAAATAATAGTCATTTTAAGGAAGACTGAAGCAAAAGGCAATGATAAAACCGTTTGCAAGAAATATGCTTTACTGAGCTGATCAGATGGTGTTACCATGGTCAGACAAGACCAAGCCCCCAATAGGTGTGGTGATGGTTCAAGTCAGCCAGGTCCCCAAATGAAACCGTGGCATTTATGCCGATCAAAAGGCATGGCAATGGTTCGGGTTCGACCAAGCCCCCAAGTGATTCTGTGGCCTTAGGCCGATCAAGACGCGTGACTGGTTCAGACTTGACCATGTCCCCAAGTGATCTGGTGGCTTTCGCCTATCAAATGGTGTTGCATTGGTTCGGACACGACCAAAAGCCCCCAAGTGATATTGTGGCATTGCACCGATCAAGAGGTGTGACTATGGTTCAGACATGACCAAGCCCCCAAGTGATCAATAACATGATAAGCCAATAAGGCATGATACCCATGTTTGAACCGCGCATCATGGCAGCAGGTCCTCTTTGGCACCCTTTAACTTTTTGCAAGAGATAAATCCTTCTTGAGCCGGACGTTAAACCGGATATTGAGAGCTTCAAAGCTTTGTGGGAGACATCTTTCCCTTGAACCGGATTTTAAACCGGAATCTTCATTTTCAGCCGGAAATTTTCTGACGGCCTTTAAACTCGAACTTGCGAGAAGTAAATTCCTTTTTGAACCGGAAATTCTTAAACCGGATTTGAAAGCTTCAGATCTTTGTGGGAGAACAGATTTCCCTTGAACCGGATTGTAAACCGGATATTTGAGAGTTTCAGCGAGACAGACTTCCTTGAGCCGGATTTTAAATCGGCATCCTTTCTGATGACCCGGAGCTTCTTCACTGAGTCGAGATTTTGTAACTGTCATATACTTTCTAAGCCGGAAATTTTCTGACGTCCTTCAAATAACAGTAGCCTCCGGGACCGGGTTATCTTTCCCTCCATTGTCCTGGGGTTTTTAAATTTGCTGAAATTGGCAAGACTTGTTGTGTCATATCATCGTAGCCCCCGAGTCTCAAAGGTGACTCGAGGAGTTGGCTTGAGACTCTCCATATTTGACCGTGATATAAACCGGCATAACTTGTATATCATTGGTGTTGATAACACGATGTGAATCCACAGAAGGTTGAGGTGACTGCGGCGGGTTATAAACGATCTCGTATGAGCCGTGTCAGCAACTCGGCCAATGGTTCCTTCCAACCGGCGATTTGAAGTTAACCAAACTGTAGTGGCGGCGACTTGTGCGCCTGCCCATTGAGCCATCCAATACAGACGGCGGTTGATAGTATATGATAATTTGCCTCCATTTTTGTTGGAAGAGAAAACCGGGCTTCCCAAGCAGTGACTTGCTCATACTCAATAAACAACCCATGCAGACAGGTGCAGCCCGATGTGTTGATGTAGACCAGGCCGCGAGAGACGGACAGTAAAGATGACCGTAATATCAGAGGCGGCACAGACAGATGAGTCGGCCATGATACTGTAAGCCGGTGCGGGCGTGTTAACCACGTCGTTTTGATGTAGTGGACAACTGTCCTGCATCAACAATATTGCAGACCAAGGCAAAAATAAAACTGCTCTTCGACAAAAATAATATGTGACAATAAAATATATTTTAGATGGATACCACCTGACTCGTCCGGACAGTAAATGAATCGGTTGTGGCGTTGTAAGCCGGTGTTGACATAGACCGGACTGCCGAGGCCGTGGCTTGCACATGTATTCATAGATCATTACGACGGGTCCAATACATGATATCCTTTGTATGACCATCGCTCTTGCAATGCGCATTTGCCCTGCACCCCCAAAAAAAATACCGCAAGCCAGAGTAATTGCTCTTTTAAAGAAAGCAATATTTAATATAAAAATATACTGGATGGATTTCACCTGATATGTTAGGCCAGTTAATATCCACTGCGGGGTGGATGATCACCATTGTGAAGCTGAAATCGATCATGGCCGAGTCAGCCCCGGCAGCAAGGCAGATGAACCAGCCGCGGCAATGTAAACCGGTGTAGACGAGTAAGTTGTCTCCGCGTTATAAACCGGCTCTGACGGGAGTTATTCGCGTGTGTTGATGTAGCAGGGGCAACGACTTGCGCATGTATCCGTCAAGCAGCATGGCACGAACGTAGTAGTACAAAAATATCAGCACATGCCCCTTTGCAACACCTTTGAAATGAATAATGGCCCTGCGAAAAAATACCACATACCAGAGTAATTGTTCTCAAACAAAGTATGTGCTGATAAAATATATAGGAGATAACACCTGATTCGCCCGGACAACAGACGAGTCGACCGTGGCATTGTAAGCCGGTGCGGACGGGCGACCCGGCCGTAGAAGCGGGTAGATGTAAACTGAACAGTGGGGGCGGCGATTTGCACGTGTATCCGTCCAGCAGCATGGCCCGGAGGTACGCCAGTGCAAAATTATGCTGGCACGCGCTTCATATCCGCGGTATAATGGCATAAAATTTTTGTATAAAAATATGACATGGCAAAGTAATTGTTCTTTGACAAAAAATAATAAGCGTTAATAAGATAAATTTGGATGAATATCACCTGATGTTTGTGAACGACAAATGATCTGTACGTGGACACTGATTAGCCTCTATTGATATGGCCTTTGCCTCACGTATCCTTCTCTTAACTTTCCTTTTCCTTTCTTTTGATTTCCATATGGGATGGAGAGTAACAGTACTTGGTTTCAATGACCACAACTCCGTGGTGACGTCTATCCGTTTCCGGGTCGTGGCCTTCTCTTAACTTTTTTTTTCAAACTTTGGGCGGCCCATGACCCACTCTGCCTTTGTAGAAACTCCGCTAGTAAGGAGGATCGCTCTGTCCGTGCCGGAGACCGGCGGGTCAAGCTGGCCCTCAAACGCCACCCGCGGTGGACTCTGGCGGAAAAATCTTCTTGTATAGTATTTTCATCTCCAGTAGATTTGATCGATGTACTGAGCTCTTGCCTGTATCGCGGCCAGTCGTCGAAGAAAATAGCAGCCGGTCCCGCTTGATGCAAAGGGCTTCACGTGAGTAGTGCTAGTTGCCGGTTTGATAAAAGCAAAGATTAAAAAGCGAATATGGACCTTGCTGTATAGATTATTCCTTTCCAAAATCTGAGTCTTCACGTGGATAATACTCTATTATTTGGTGGACCCTTTATGCAAACAGTAGCAGCGGAGTAATACTCGGGATTGTCCGTTGTGGCAGACCGATACTAGTTGGTTTCTCCACCACAATGATCTCCCTTTTTTTCAAGTATATGCAAGTAGTATAGCTGATCGCCTTTGGTTCGCCTCCAGCCACCGCTTTGGAATTTCTCGGGAATTTGAAACATACATGGACAGCAACTACACGGATACGTGAGTCAGACAGTCAAGATCAGTAGCAGCCAGACCCGGCCACTGAATCTGCAGCAAATATCCATGACGATTTCGGTGAAAAACCTTCTGTCGAACTTGGCTGATTCTGAATTTGGACGGATCATATGAACAGCAGATGCACACATAAGTGTAACCCTAATTTCCTTTAACTTGTCCGCTATGTCCAGGGTTGTCATGCCGGGTTATCCAACGCGATTGTTCCGTGCCGGCTCTTCTTCCATCAGAGCAACGCGAACTTCTCGATCCCTGGAGGAAATCCCTTCAAGAACTCATCACCGCCGTGCGCGAGCCCCACGGTGGGCGCCAACTGTCGTGGAATTATCACGACAGATGTCCTTAGTATCAGGACTTAGTCGCGAGGCCAACGCATCTATGTGGTAGCTTGAGAGGGTTGAGTGGGACGAGAGACGCAGGGCGGATCAACACGCAAGAAAAGGGTTTAAACAGCTTCGGGCCCCGGGAAACATCATCCGGTAAAAACCCTACATACTATTTGAGGCTAGGTCTCATTATCATCACGAGGGAGTCGCCGTAAACCGGCTCTCCTCTTTGTGTCTAGCCCTAAGATTGTTTCTTCTTGCTTGTAGCTTGTCCCTCTTCGGGGAGCCCTGCCCCTTCTTATATAAGTTAGAGGGGCGGGTTACATGTGGAGTCCTATTAGGATTAGGACTATTCTATCTCTAATACAAACCGGATACAAGTCCTGGTCTTACTCCTTGTAAGGCAAATATTTCTTTCCTCTTAAACTGGCCCACCATAGTTGAACCGTCCTTCATGAACCGCCCGTCGGGCCACCGGGTCTTGTTGCTCCTCTGGCCCGCCTGCCGGATTACCAATGAGCTGTAAACCGTCTGGTCTGTGCAGGTCGCCGGTGAATCTCCAAGTCCGGCCGGTTTATCCTTCCGGCTGGTTTACGCCACGGGGCATATCCCCGACACTAGCGATGCCATCGTGAACCCTAGCCTAAGTTGAAAATCGATCAGGCTTGTTGTAGTTGACCCAAAACTCCACTTAGCCTCAACCGGTGTCGATCAAGGCCGGGCAGGGATACAAGATCCCCCCTCCCCCGTAGTCAGCCTGAAACAATCTCTAGTTAGGAAGATCGGGGGTGGGAAGGGTAAGAACTCGACAATGGCGACGGAGTCGCCTCGGGAGAAAGAAACCCTAACGAGAGGGAAAAACAATTAGAAATATAGATACTTATAAGTTGAAATGAACATTTCACACCCATAAGGCCACAAGGCCAAGTCCACAACTAGCCAGACGGAAACTCAACTAGTCCGTCCAAGAACTCGGATCAGGATATTCAACTAGGCCATAAAGATCGGCCTAATTACTGTTAGGGGACGTAGAATGCAATTTCAAAAAAATTCCTATGATCACGCAAGATCTATCTAGGACATGTATAGAAACGAGAGGGGAAGAGTGTCCACGTACCCTCGTAGACCGAAAGCAGAAGCGTTATGTTAATGCGGTTGATGTAGTCGAACGTCTTCAAGATCCAACCGATCTAGCACCGAACGTACGACACCTCTGAGTTCAGCGCACGTTCAGCTCGATGACGTCCCTCGAACTCTTGATCCAGCAGAGGGTCGAGGGAGATTTTTGTCAGCACGACAGCGTGATGACGGTGTTGATGATGTGATTCGTGCAGGGCTTCACCTAAGCACTGTGATGATACTATCGGAGGAGTAAATGGTGGAGGAGGGCACTGATGATGATATAGACCTAGGGTAGGGTCATAGGCCTGACCTATATGCCCTACCCAAGGTCACTACCCTAGAAGCAAACACACCCAGGAGACAAGAGGGAGTACCAATTGAAGGCGTCGACTGCAATCCACTCGACCAGTCATATCACTCGGGTACCCCTCCCTCCTGATATCATTCACCATACAAGAAACCACTCGACCTACTGAAGACCAGGAGTCGCTCAAGACAGCAACTGTGAGGCATTCACTCTGTAGTCTTTAAGATAATAGCACTTTATGGCTGGCGTTATCAGTAATGCCCTATCTTTATGTACATTGAACTCCTTGTAACGGGGAATGGCTGGGGTCCTCGCGCACTCTATATAAGCCACCCCCTCCTCTGGGACAAGGGTTCGCACCCCCTGTAACACACACTCCCATATTCCAGTCGACCGCCTCAGGGCACCGAGACGTAGGGCTTTTACCTCCTCCGAGAGGGGCCTGAACTCGTAAATACTTGCATACAATCTCACCGTAGCTAGGACCTTGCCTCCTCATCCATACCCCCTATACTTACTATCAGACTTAGTACCACAACAGTTGGCGCCCACCGTGGGGCAAAGCATCTTAGCGACTTCCGGCGAGGTTGCATTTTCTTTGATCTTCATCGGCATGGTTTCCGGCGGCGGTTTGGTCATGGGCCGCGAGTTCCGACTCGGCGCACTCACTTTCGTCGCCGACGACTCCGCCTAGCTCCAGGAGGACCCCCTTGACGTCGAGGCTCTCCCGATTCGTGGCTCGTCGCACTTTCACGCAAGTTCCTGCGGCGTCCTCCTTCGGCAGTCGTCGACCCCATACCAATCGGTCGTCGCGTCGTCGTCTCACTCTGCTGCACACCGCTGCAAGCGGTCTGGCCGTTTCGCGGCTCCAAGGTGGGTGAGACATGCGGTGGCTCGTCAGGCGTTCACCCACCAAGTCGCGGCGATCGAGCCCGACGTATTTCCCTGCAGATCAGTCGACCTGTCGACTGATTTCGCAGACACCTTTTCCGAGAGCGGGAGTTGTGACCCCGCGGCGGAAGTCCTCATGGTCGACTCCCATCACGGCCCACCTGGTTTTCATCGCAGCGGCGGCGGCGGCGGTAGCAACGGCCCATCATTCGACCATGAGGAGTATCAGCCCCAGCCTCTCAGCTCGCAGCAGAGGGAGGAGCTGCATCGCCGCAACATGGAAGCTCTCCAGACCCCCATCATAGGGGAAACCGCCGAGGCCCGGGCGTTGGAGGCAGTGCGGCTGGCCATGCTGGCTAAGCACACTCGTCTGGAGAATATCCAACATTCTCTCGACGAGCATGCTCATCGACTGATCCCCGAGTCCAGTCGACGTCCACGGCAATTGTTTCCACCGGAAACTCAGGTATTCTGCACACCGGTTCAGAACCTTGCAGCTGCCACGCATATCGCAGAGTCCAATCAGCCGCCCATTCAGAGGCTGGAAGAGTCTTGGAGCAGATCAGGGCGCTGCTCGGAGCGGCAGGAGACCAGAACTCCACCATGTCCCAGTCGTAGAATAGAATCCACAGTAGATCAGTAAGAGCAGACACCGTTCAGTCGGCACACAGTCCTAGGTCACCTTTACGGCGCGGAGATTGTGATCACCACCAGGATTGGCACTTGGGAAGAGGTCATGGAGAGTATGATCATGAGTACGCCCGCGACAACCACCATCGAGTGCCATTGCCCCTTCCGAGGGACGGGTCATACGCGCCCCGGTGATATGATGACACGCGTCCATATGGAGATGACCACAGAGTTCCAATCGACCCCAGAGAGCCCAGCTTCGATGCAAGGTCCATCCTTGTGTAGGGTTTGGTCTTCCGGAATAAAGCATACAGAGAAGGGCTGGATAGAGACAGGCCTAGTGGAAGCAGGGTCCACGTTTCCGGCCCAGAGTGTTTCGGAAGAGCCATCAGAGCCGCTGAGATCCCTCATAACTTCAGATTGGCGATACCAAAGCTGTCAGGACCCCGACTCAATGCCACATCGATCTAGCATGTAACACCTCATATCACTTTGTGGCCTCATGCACGGTATCCCCACGGGTGTCGCCTTACATTTGCCCGGGACCGTTTGCGCCTTTTGGCAGACGTATATGATAGTGTCGCTAGCATCCATATGATAAGGAGCCCGGGCTGACATGGCTAGTCGTAAACCCAAAGTGGCACTAACTTACAGGGACAGGCATACATGACCCAGCAACGAACGTGTCGGTCATCAGCGAGTGAATCCAGGCTGTAGCACTAGGCTAACAGGACTCCAGTGAACTGGGCTGTAGCGGGCTAACAGGACTCCGGTATTCATCGCGTGACATTTCCCCGAAGGGACAGACACAGGAACGAAGAAGGACACATGTCGGCCAACCTAAGTGTTCCGGAGCAGTAGCAAGCTACCAGGGCTCAGTGGAAGCACTAGGAGACATTTCCCGGTAAGAGAGGCTACTAAGGATAAACAACTAGATAGTCAGATCCCACACATAGCAATACACATTACACGTACGCATAACATGCAAGTATGTGCTGTACAACATGGCATCACAGCATAACTCAGCAACTCATATAGATAAGGCTCAAAGAGCCATCATAGCATTTATTACGAACATGGGTCACCTGACCCAACATTCAGAGCACACAAGCAACAAGCAGAAGCATTACATGTCTGAGTACAGACATCTACAAATGAAAAAGGCTGAAGAGCCTGACTATCTACAACGTCCGATCAAGATCGTAGCTGAGGTACAAGCTACTTGTCGAAGCCCACGAGAACACTAGTAAGACTGAAGTCTCCGCTGCAAAAACATAAATAAAGCACCATGAGTACAAAGGTACTCAGCAAGACTTACATCAGATCCTATCATACATGCACTTGTATCAAGAGGGTAATGTGGGGTTTAGTTGCAGCAAGCCAGCTTTGACTCTGTGGCTATCCTGTTCTACGACTACCAGAACTTCTTTGAGGTGATATGGCGCACACGAGTCCACTAATCACCACACAATACACTACGATGGATTCATCCCCGTCTCCCTACGAGAAGGCCATCCATAGCACTCACACTTGTCTTGAGCATTTTATAGTATCCACTTCAAGTTGTCTATGTACCATGTAAGCATCCAAGAAGTCCATAACCGCGGACCCGGCTATTCAAATAGATCATGTTAACCCTGTAGGGGTGTACTTCTTCACACACGCTCTCGCCACTTACCGCCATGTACACATCATGTATCTCGGCAACCTTCAAGCGGAAGCCTGGCGAGGGTGTCGGCCACGACCTGACTAACCACACAAGACTCTAGCCCAGGTTTATCGCCTATTCGGGTTCCATCCGCAAGGAGATCCGGCCGGGGTGTCTCTCACGGCCCCAAACGATGTGTGCAGGGTTACCGAGCCCACCATCCGGGTGCCACTCGGTACACCAGGCCACGTGTGCCTAGTCTGTCCCAAGCCCACCCTGCCGGGTTCCACTTGGTAGAAAAATAGCACTACCTACAAACACCAGAAACTAGTTGCGACTCCTGGACAGAGATCAAGTTGGTTAATAAGTCGAGAGGGGCACTTAAGCATTCCAATGTGTGGTAGTATCGAGTCATTGGACAACATACATAGAACTCAGTGCTTAAGGACGGTTCCAGTGAGATAACCCACCATGTACTCCTACATGACCTCTCACCGCTACCTTTACCAAATCGTGTTCACACACTTCACTCTCAGCATCAGAACATATCGTAACACTCCAATTCATTCCCAATGAGTCAGACCTGACACAACTCTAAGCGATAGCAGGCATAGCATGGTAGGAACACAACATGGCTCAATCAACTCCTACACATGCTAGTGGGTTTCAACTATTTTCTGTGGCAATGACAGGTCATGCAGAGGAATGGGTTCAACTACCGTAGCACAAAGTAGCAGATGAATCGTTGTTGTCTTAATGCAATAACTAAGAGCAGGAGCGAGAGAGTAGGATTGTATCGGAATGAACAAGGGGGTTTGCTTGCCTGGTAGATCAACAAGGAAGGCACTGCTTCATAGACAGGTACTCTCGAGCACTCTCCGGAGCCGGACCTATCGAGAAGGAATGGTGCCAACAATCAAAACACAAGCATATGCAACAATATGATGCATGATCATGGCATGTAGATGTGATGCTGTTTGAGCTAATGCAGCTAGCATTCATTTTCTTGAAGTCCATTTGAATCAAGAATTCAAATGCAACTCCAAGCTAAGTCTTTATAAATGCCATTTATGTGTTTTCACCTATACAGCATGTATAAGTTGGTTTGTCATGCATGAAACTAGTACAGATGGAAAGGTTGCATTTTTCTGATAATTTTTCATATATAAATTGTTTCAATCTGAGCTACGGTTGAATTTCTATGATTTTTTGAAGTTTGAATCATTTTCTGGAATTTCTTGATTAATTTTAAATCCAGAAAATGAATAACTGCGTCAGCATGACGTCAGCATGACGTCAGCGAGTCAACGTGGCTGACCAGGTCAAACCTGAAGTGTGGGGTCCACACTTCAGTGTCATGGCTAAATAACAGAGTTAATTAATTGTCGAACTAATCATAAACTGAAAATTAGCAGAGCCGGGCCCCACATGTTAGTGTCACAGGGGGGGGGTAGTTAGCGGGGTTGACCCGGTCAATCCTGCTGGCGTTTAGCCGCCGGCGACCACGGGGCTCGGCGGAGTCCCCGCTGGAGGCCACGAGAGCGGCGGCTGGGGGCACCAGGAGGTCGCCCGCGCTCTCGCGCATCTAGTGGAGCAGGCGGGAAGCCGCGGGGGCGCCGGAGCTCGCCGGAGCGGAGCTTGCGGCGGCGGCCGGAGCTCGGCTCGAGCGGGCGCGTGGCTACGGCGCACGGGAAAGCAAGGGAGGAGGGGGAACCGACGCAGGGGGGGGTGGGACACAGGGGACCGGAAGAGACGACGGCGAGCTCGGGGGAGGCGCTGATGACGGCGAGCGGCGACGGAGATCCACGGCGGCCGGAGGTGATGAAGGCGACGGCGATGGCTCCACGGGGCGTCCGGAGGTGCGTGGCTCGACGAGGAGGTAAAGGGGGTCGTGGCGGAGCTCGTGGACTCTACGGAGGGGCGAGGGAACGGCGGGGAGCGCGTCGGCGGTGAGCTGAGGCGACGGCAGCGTGTCGGGCACGGGGAGAGGGAGAGGTCCAGGGGAGGAGGGAGAGCGAGAGAGAGTGGGAGAGGACCGGGGCGGCGCGTGGCGACGTTCGGGGCATCCAGACGAGGAGGGAAGGGGGCAGGCAGGCAGGGAGGGAGGAGGTGGCCGGGCGCGTGGCCGCGGCTGGCTGTGGCACGGGCACGCAGCTGCTTTGGGCGAGGGGGAGGAAGACGATAGAGGAGGCCAGGTGGGCTGGGCTGGCCAACTGGGCCGGCCAGGCCGCATAGGAACGGGCCGCACAGGGGGGGGTAGGCGCTGGGTAAGTTTTTCTCCTGATTTGTTTCTCTTTTCTATTTTTCTGACATTTGTTTGATTTAATAAAAATACTAAATCATTTCATTTACTTATGCCAATTTTTGTAGGAACTAGTGGTATTATTCTAGAGCTCCTCAGCAAATGGCATAATTTTTGGACATATTTTATATATAAAACAAATATATATCCAATGCAAATAATTATGCATTAATTCCAAATGACCAAAATAAATATCCATGAGCTCCTAAAAATATTTGTTTGAATTTTACCTCTGACCAATATTTTCAGAGAGCAACATGAACATTTTTCTTGGACCTTTTTGGAGCAATTTTTATTTGGGTCATTTCCAAAAAATGATTCTGAGGGTTTCACCAATCCTCATTTCAAATTTAAATGGAATTTAAACATGATGCACAAATGACTAGCTAGTCTAGGTCATACCAGAACTAGGGATGTGACAACTCGCCCCCACTTGAAAAAATCTCGTCCCGAGATTCAGGGGTCGACGGAAAGAAGGTGGGGTACTCTAGTCGAAGATGATCTTCTCGCTCCCAGGTAGCTTCTCTCTCGGAATGATGAGACCACTGAACCTTGAGAAACTTGATGTTCTGACGTCGGGTAAAACGCTCTGCTTGATCAAGAATGCGAACCGGGTACTCTCGGTATGCGAGGTTATCTTGGAGATCAAGCATTTCGTGGCCCACTCCGCGGATAGGATCCGAGAAGCAACGCCTGAGTTGAGAAATGTGGAAGACATCATGAACTCGAGAAAGATGTGGGGGTAGTTCCAACTGGTAGGCAACCTCTCCTCATTTAGCGAGAATGCGAAAAGGACCAATGTAACGAGGAGCCAACTTGCCTTTGATACCGAAACGATGGGTACCCTTCAAAGGGGTAACCCGAAGGTAAGCTTTGTCGCCAACTTCATAAGTCATATCCTTATGATGACGATCATACTGGCTCTTTTGGCGAGACTGGGATGTTTTCAAATTCTCACGAATGATGCGAACTTGCTCTTCTGCCTCCTGGATCATGTCCGGTCCAAAGAATTGTCTTTCACCGATTTCTGACCAGTTCAAAGGTGTTCGACATCTTCGTCCATAGAGAATCTCAAAAGGAGCTTTCTTGAGACTGGATTGATAGCTATTGTTATAAGCAAACTCGGCGAAAGGAAGACATTTCTCCCAATCCATACCGAATGAGATAACGCAAGCTCTAAGCATGTCTTCGAGGATTTGGTTGACCCGTTCCACCTGACCACTCGATTGAGGGTGGAAAGCGGTATTGAAGGAAAGATGGGTTCCCATGGCAGATTGGAAGCTCTCCCAGAAATGAGAAGTGAAAAGACTGCCACGTTCTGAATTGATCTCTAGTGGAACACCATGAAGTGACACTACTCGAGAAATATATAAGTCAGCGAGCTGACTAGCGGTGATACTCTCTCGAACAGGTAGGAAGTGCGCCACTTTGGAGAGACGATCAATGACTACGAAGATAGCGTTATTCCCTTTCTTGGTCCTGGGAAAGCCGGTGATGAAATCCATACCAACTTTATCCCATTTCCATTCAGGAATGGCTAAAGGCTGAAGGGTGCCAGCAGGTCTTTGATGCTCTGCCTTAACGCGACGACAAACGTCACAGTTAGCAATAAACTGAGCAATTTATCTCTTCATCCTAGTTCACCAGAACCTCTGGCGTAGGTCCTGATACATCTTATTACTACCGGGATGAATCGTGAGAGGAGATTCATGCGCCTCCTTAAGAATCAATTGTCGTAGATGTTGATTCTTGGGAACCACCAAGCGATTCTCAAAGAAAACAACACCTCGATCATCCATAGAGAAACATCCACCAACTCCCTTCTTAATGTTTCTCTTGATGCGGATAACACCCCTGTCAAACTTCTGGTCAGTAATGATCTGATCCTCGAGGGTAGGTTTTGCCACCAAGGTAGAAAGGAATCCATGAGGAGCAATGTGAAGGTTAAGCTTACAGAATTCCTCATGGAGATGTGGTTGGCCCTGCTGCAACATGAGATTGTTGCAATAGGATTTACGGCTTAGAGCATCAGCCATGATATTGGCTTTGCCTGGAGTGTAGGTAATCCCTAAGTCGTAATCTGAGATCAACTCCAACCAACGTCTTTGCCTAAGGTTCAAATCTGGTTGGGTGAAGATATACTTGAGACTCTGGTGATCGGTGTAGATCTCGCAACGTTTACCAAGAAGGTAATGTCGCCAGGTCTTGAGTGCATAGACTACGACTGCAAGCTCTAGATCATGTGCAGGATAATTATCCTCATGTGGATGCAACTGTCGAGATGCATAGGCAATCACATGACGATCCTGCATAAGAATGCAACCTAGTCCCTGTCGTGAGGCGTCGCAGTAGATAACAAAGTCTTTAGTGAAATCCGGTGGCACAAGTATGGGAGCAAAAGTCAGGCGTCTTTTCAGTTCCTGAAAACTGTACTCACATTGTGGGGACCACTCAAAATTTTTATCTTTCTTGAGAAGTTCCGTGAGGGGTTTAGCTACTTTGGAGAAGTTTTCAACAAAGCGGCGACAATAGCTGGCTAGACCAAGGAAACTCCTAACTTGTTTAACGGTTTCAGGTGGAGTCCAATCAAGAACGGCCTTAACTCTCTCAGGATTGACAGCAATGCCCTTACCAGATATCACGTGGCCCAGATAGGTCACTTCTGGCAACCAAAATTCACACTGGGAGAACTTGGCATAAAGGTGGTGCTCTCTGAGTTTCTCTAGCACAAGTCTAAGATGTTCGGCATGCTCTTCCTCGTTCTTCGAGTAAATAAGAATATCATCGAGGTAAACCACGACGAATTTATCTAAGTACTCCATGAAGATCGAGTTCATCAAGCGGCCGGAGCGGCGCTACGGGCGGTGTTGGGTCAAGCCAAGGGCACCAGAGGGTTTCCCTTGCTCGCGCGCATCTAGCGGAGGCACGCGGGAGGGCACGGGGTGGACGAAGCTCGCCGGAGCAAGCTCGCGGCGGCGCCGGAGTTCGGGCGGTGGTGGTTATGGCGATGCAGCATGCGGCAGGAGCAGCGGACGGGTTTGTTAGCATCCTGGGGGCATACTGAGCACGATTACGCGCTCAGACACGAGCTTCAGCGGCTGCAACGACGGCGACGGCATGGCCGGCGGCGATGAGCTCTCGGGCTCGGCGACATACGCGGCTAGGGAGCGCTATCGAGTGCGGTAATAGAGGAAAACGGATCATGAGCTCACAATGGTCACGTCGAGATGGTCAACGAGCTCGGGGAAGCGACGACGGCGACGAATCGACGATGACGGCCTTCGGTGCCCGAGGAATAAGAAGATGATGGCGCCGGCATTGCAGGGCGTCCGGTGATGCTAGGCTTGGCTAGGATGAAGCTGGCGACGATACGGATCTCGGGAACGCGAAGAGGGAGAGAGGGAGTGGCTGGCCGTGGTGTTTCTCGGCGGAGTGGCCATGGCGGCTTCGGCCATGAGGGGAAAAGAGCAGGGGAGTGAGAGGGAGAGAGCAGAGAGTGAGGGAGAGGGGCGAGGGGGGTCGCGTGGCATCGCCAGACGCGAGGGGAGGCATGAGGCGGCAAGCACGAGCTGGCGCAGCTCGGCTGTGCGCTCTCCACGCAGCTGCCTCGCCTTCTGGCAGAAGGTTGAAGAAAAGTGCTGCGCTGGCTGGGCTGCACAGTATTGGGCCGGCTGGAGCGCCAGGTAGGTCGGCCCAGGTAACTCTCTCTCTCTGCCTTTTTTTTCCTATTTGTTCTGTTTTTTATTTTTCTGTAGTTGTTTGGGCTTTATTAAAAAATACCAGAGCACTTCTAAAAATCCTGAAAATAATTGTGGGCACCTTCTGAAATATATGCAACAACCCACATTTAGTTTCAGAATTATTTGAGCATTTAAATTATTTATAGCATTCAAATGCCCAAATTCAAATACTTTATGAGTTAATTCAAAAATCCATAAATGGCCAAGAAATATGCTCATCATTTTTGGCAGAGGTTTTCACCTTTATCAAAAATCATGAACATTTCCAAAGGCATTTTGGGTTCATTGAAGATTATTTTAGGTTGAACCTATTTGATTTGATCTGGTGCTAGGGTTTGAACAATATGCTTGGATGAAAGAAGTGACGTCCTCTAATTCATGTGCATTTGATGCAAGTTGCCGCCGTGAACTCGAGAAAGTTTGTTTTTGCTTCCTCTGGAATCATCCCAAGTCAGTCATGCATATGTGCGAAGTATTCTGTGGTCTGGAGACTTGCAACCTTCATTCTATATGCATTCCTAGCACACCAAGCCAGTGATTGATTTGTTCTAGGTAAAGAAGTTAATTGCTAATCCATGGTAATGTACAAGGACTTCGATATCCTCGATGATGGTTCCCCACCTGAATTCGGTAGCATTTTATTATAAGACTACTATGTGCTCATGCTTGTCTCGGACAACACGTTCACATGTTGTAGCAGAACCAGCTCGTGTTTTGGAGCTTGCTATCGTAGTTCACTCCCCAAGAATCTCGCAACTCCATCCCGTCGATTTGTGTTGCAACCTTTCTTTTCGGACATGCTGAGTCTGAAGTATCCTGACACCAACCAGATCTGAATCTCAGCTCAGTTTTACTACTTCCGTATGTTCATAACTGTTGATCTCGAAACCTTGATATTGTGCTTCGGAGTGGCTATGCCACCATTTTTGTAGCATGTCTCCAATCTTTTGAGCATTTACAGCCGTTATGCTGTCCGAGTCATCCCAGGTTTCTAAACAATCTGATGCACTTGCAAATCCTTTCCCTCTGGTTTTAGTTGCATTAGCTCAATCAATAGCATATTGCCATGACATTATCATGCGTCATATTTGTTGCATTGCATTGATTGTGTCCCTCTTTGTTTGCCGGTAATTGTCCCCTCTCGATAGACGTGTTCCGACGATGAATTCGATGACACCGATGAAGAACTATATTATCTTCAGAAGTGCCAGGCAAGCAAAACCCCCTTGTTCATTCCGATACAATCCTACTCTCTCGCTCCTGCTCTCTTTTACTGCATTAGGACAACAACGATTCATCTGTTACTTGCTGTGGTAGCTGAACACCTTTATCCTTTGCATGACCTGTCATTCCACAGTAAATAGATGAAACCCACTAGCATGAGTAGGAGTTGTTGGAGCCCTGATGTGCCTACTCATCCATGCTTGTTTGTCATGCCTGCTATTGCTTAGAGTTGAGTCAGGTCTGATTCATCGGGGATGAGTCAGAGGTGTGTGAACATGTCCTACTGTTGAGAGCTAAGTGTGTGAATACGATTTGGTAAAGGTAGCGGTGAGAGGCCATGTAGGAGTACATGGTGGGTTGTCTCATTGCAGCCGTCCTTAGGAACTGAGTTCTGTGTTTGTGATCCATGAACAGCTACTACCACGCATTGGAATGCTTAAGTGCCCCTCTCGGCTTCTTAATCACCCTTGATCTCTGTCCAGGAGTTGCAACTAGTTTCTGGTGTTTGTAGGTAGTGTTAGTAGTCTACCAAGTGGCACCCGGTACAGGTGGGCTTGGGACAGACTAGGCACAGTGGCCCGGTGTACCAAGTGGCACCCGGATGGTGGACTTGGGAACCCTGCACACATCGTTTGGGGCCGTGAGCGACACCCCGGCCGGATCTCCTTGCGGATGGAACTCGAATAGGCGATAAACCTGGACGAGAGACTTGAGTGTTTAGGTAGGCCGTGGCCGACTCCCTCGCCCGGCTTCCGCTTGAAGGTTGCCGAGGTACATGACGTGTACAGGGCGATAAGTGGCGAGAGCATGTGTGAAGAAGTACACCCCTGCAGGGTTATCATTATCTATTCGAATAGCCGGATTCCTCGGATATGGAAACTTGGACCCCTTGCATAGTTCATAGATAAGTGAAAGTGGATACTCTAAAATACGCAAGATTAGTGTGAGTGCTATGGATGGCGTTCTCGTAGGGAGACGGGAGCGGATCCATAGTGGTGTATTGATATGGTGAATATGTGGACTCGTGTGCGCCACCTCAAAAGAGTTACTTGTAGTCGTAGTTCAGGATAGCCACCGAGTCAAAGCTGGCTTGCTGCAGTTAAACCCCACCATCCCTTTGTTGATAATGATGCATATGTAGATAGTTCTGATGTAAGTCTTGCTGGGTACATTTGTACTCACGTTTGCCTATTTTACGTTTTTGCAGAGACTTCCATCTCGCTAATAGTTCCACGTGGACTTCGACGTTTAGCTTGTTACCTCAGCTACGATCTTGTGCCCTCGGCAGGATCTAGTTGATAGTCAGGCTTCTCAGCCTTTTTCATTTCTAGATGTCTGTACTCAGACATGTTGAGCTTCCGCATGTGCTTTAACTTGTATGCTCTGATTGTTGGGTCATGAGACCCATGTTTGTAATATCTCGCTCCTCGGAGCCTAATGAATAAATACTTGAGTCGTAGAGTCATGTTGTGATGCCATGTTGTATTTGCACATATCGAGCATATTGTGTGTATGTTATTGAAATGCTTGGTATGTGTGGGATCTGACTATCTAGTTGTTTATCATTAGTAGCCTCTCTTACCGGGAAATGTCTCCTAGTGTTTCCACCGAGCCATGGTAGCTTGCTACTGCTCCGGAACACTTAGGCAATACCAAAGCTGTCAGGACCCCGACTCAATGCCACATCGATCTAGCATGTAACACCTCATATCACTTTGCGGCCTCACGCACGGTATTCCCACAGGTGTCGCCTTACCTTTGCCCGGGACCGTTTGCGCCTTTTGGCACATGTATATGATAGTGTCGCTAGCATCCATATGATAAGGAGCCCGGGCTGACATGGCTAGTCGTAAACCCAAAGTGGCACAGACTTACAGGGACAGGCATCCATGACCCAACATCGAACGTGTCGGTCATCAGCGAGTGAATCCAGGCTGTAGCACTGGGCTAGCAGGACTCCGGTGAACCGGGCTATAACGGGCTAACATGACTCCGGTATTCATCGCGTGAGATTTCCCCGAAGGGACAGACACAGGAACGAAGAAGGACACATGCCGGCTAGCCTAAGTGTTTCGGAGCAGTAGCAAGCTACCATGGCTCAGTGGAGACACTAGGAGACATTTCCCGGTAAGAGAGGCTACTAAAGATAAACAACTAGATAGTCAGATCCCACACATACCAAGCATTTCAATAACATACACTCAATATGCTCGATATGTGCAAATACAACATGGCATCACAACATGCCTCTACGACTCAAGTATTTATTCATTAGGCTCCGAGGAGCGAGATATTACAAACATGGGTCTCATGACCCAACATTCAGAGCATACAAGTCAAAACACAAGCGGAAGCTAACATGTCTGAGTACAGACATCTACAAATGAAAAAGGCTTAGAAGCCTGACTATCTACCAGATCCTGCCGAGGGCACAAGATCGTAGCTGAGGTAACAAGCTAAACATCGAAGTCCACGTGGAACTACTAGCGAGACTGAAGTCTCTCTGCAAAAACATAAAATAGGCAAACGTGAGTACAAATGTACCCAGCAAGACTTACATCAGAACTAACTACATATGCATCATTATCAACAAAGGGGATGGTGGGGTTTAACTGCAGCAAGCCAGCTTTGACTCAGTGGCTATCCTAAACTACGACTGCAAGTAACTCTTTTGAGGTGGCGCACACGAGTCCACATATTCACCATATCAATACACCACTATGGATCCGCACCCGTCTCCCTACGAGAACGCCATCCATAGCACTCACACTTATCTTGCGTATTTTAGAGTATCAACTTTCACTTGTCTATGAACTGTTATAGGCAACCCAGAAGTCCTTTACCGCGGACACGGCTATTCGAATAGATGGTGTTAACCCTGCAGGGGTGTACTTCTTCACACACGCTCTCACCACTTACCGCCGTTTACACGACATGTACTCGGCAACCTTCAAGCGGAAGCCCAACGTGGGTGTCGGCCACGGCCTACCTAAACACTCAAGTCCCTAGTCCAAGTTTATCGCCTATTCGGGTTCCATCCATGAGGAGATCTGGCCGAAGTTTCACTGACAGCCCCAAACGATGTGAGCAGGGTTCCCGAGACACCAAACGGGCGCCCGGTACACCGTGCCACGTGCCTACCGCATCACAGCCCACCCCTTCGGTCAGTGCTGCGCACGGCCTCCAGCATACTACAAACACCAGAAACTACTTGCAACTCCTGGACAGAGGACAAGGGTGATTAAGAAGCCGAGAGGGTCCATTGGTTTCGGGCCCAATGCGTGGTAGTAACTGTATCATGGATCAGAAACACAGAACTCAGTTCCTGAGGACAGCTGCAATGAAACAACCCACCATGTACTCCTACATGGCCTCTCACCGCTACCTTTACCAAATCGTGTTCACACACTTAGCTCACACACAGTAGGACATGTTCACACACCTCTGATTCATCCTCGATGAATTAGACCTGACTCAACTCTAAGCAGTAGCAGGCATGACAAACAAGCATGAATGAGTAGGCACAACAGGGCTCAAACAACTCCTACTCATGCTAGTGGGTTTCATCTATTTACTGTGGAATGACAGGTCATGCAAAGGATAAAGGGGTTCAGCTACCGCAGCAAGTAATAGTTGAAACGTTGTTGTCCTAATGCAGTAAAAGAGAGCAGGAGCGAGAGAGTGGGATTGTATCGGAATGAACAAGGGGGTTTTGCTTGCCTGGCACTTCCGAAGATAATATAGCTCTTCATTAGTGTCATCGATCTCATCGTCGAAACCACGTCTATTGAGAGGGGACAAATACCGGCAACAGAGAAGAAACACAATCAATGCAATGCACAATATGATGCATGCTCATGACATGGCAATATGAGTGTGTTGGGCTAATGCAACTAGCAACCAGATTAAATGAAGTTGGTTTGAACCCTAGGTTCAAATTCAAACTTCATATGTGAAGCTTTAAATGCCATTTATATGATTTGGCCTAAACAGCAGCTATAAGTTGTTCTAACATGCATGAAAATGATACAGATGGATAGATTGAATTTTTCTGATCATTTTTCATATATAAATCTTTTAATTTGGAGTTACGGTTGAATTTCTATGAATTTTAGATCATTTTCTGGAATTTCCTGTATAAAAATAAATTCAGAAAATACTTATTGCGTCAGCATGACGTCGGGGTGACGTCATCAGGTCAAAGGCGCCAGCCCAGGTCAAACCTGACGCTGGGACCCACATGTCAGTGTAACAGCTAGTTAACAGGATTAAGTTAATACTAACTAAACTGTCAATGGGGCCTGGGCCCGCATGTCAGTCGTTAGTTGACTAACTAAACAGAGTTAGTTAGTGTTAGGTTAGTCACTAATCTAGGTTAATTAGCGCTAGACTAACCTAACTAAAATTAGCAAGGGTGGCCCACATATCATTGACCCAGGGGTCAAACTGGGCACACCCAGTCAATGGTCAGCAGGTCAAACCAGCCGGCGTCGAGTCGCCGGCGAGGCCGAGACGACGGAGAGCGTCGGAAACGCTGCTCCGGCCACGGTTTGATGCGTGGGTGGGTGCTACGAGTAGCTGGCGATGTGGCGCATCCAACGGTGGAGGTGTTTGGTGCTGGGGTGGCCGGAGTTAATGGCGGCGAGCTCTTTTGCGGCCGCCGGAGTTTGGCGCACGGCGGGTTAGGTGATGTAGGGAACGGCAGGAGCCGCGGGTGGTCGCGGTCGACTCCTGGGAACGTGCTGAGCACGGTGGCATGCTCGGTTGCGAGCTTGTGCGGCTGTGGCGACGGCTATGCCATGGCCGGCGGCGAGATGCTTTCGGCCGCGGTGCAAAATGAAGCTAGGGGACGAGCGCGAGCTTGAGAGAAGAGGGAAGAGGAAGAGGGGCTCACGGCGAGTGCAGAGGTGGCCTCGGCGTGCTCGGGGAAGGCTCGGTGACGGCGGAAAATCGCCGGCGATCTCCGTGGCCGAAGGAGGAAGAAAGGGGCGGGGACGGCGCGTCGGGGCTCTTCTGGTCGCGTGAGACGACGAGGAGGACGAGGGCGGAACAGCGGAGCTCGTGGACCTGGCGGCAGGGCGAGGGAGGGCTGGTGGCTGCGGCTATGGCGAACGGCAGTGACAACGGCGCTCGAGCGTGTTCGGGAGAGGGGGCAGGGAGGAGGAGAGAGGCCAGGGAGCGAGGGGAGCAGTCGAGGGGGGGTCCACGGGGGTCTGCATGGCGTCTCGCAGAGGCGTCCAGGTGACGAGGAGGCAGGCAGGCAGGGTGGAGGTGGCCGGGGCGCGTGCCGGCGTGCTGCGGCCACACGCTCTGCCTACTGGCGCGAAGAGGAAGGCGACAGGGAGCCAGGCGGTGGTGGGTTGGGCCGGCCAGGTGGTCTGCCAGCACAGGAGCTGGGCCAGGCCAGGTGAACACGTAAGCGCTAGGTAGGTCTCTGCTCCAAACTGGTCGAAGTTGTGTCTAGAAATGCTTTAGTTATGTAAGGGAATTGATTGTGGGATGGAACGTAAGGCTCTTTTTACTCCTTATCCCTTATGCCTTCTGATCCGAGTCATCTTATCTTTCCTACGGGGTTAAGAAACTAGGCTTTCTCTTCTTTCTATCAGGATCACGTGTTACTAATCCGTAGACTTATAGGATTGATGGATCTAAGCCTCAGTTCAGTTCCTACTACTTTCGTATGTTAACTGTTGATCTCGAAACCTTGATATTGTGCTTTTGAGTGGCTATGCCACCATTTTGCAAGATGTCTTAAATTCTTTTGAGCATTTACAGCCGTTATGCTATCCGAGTCATCCCAGGTTTCTAAACAGTCTGATGCATTTGCAAATCCCTTCCTCCCGTTCCTGATGTCCTTTTAGGCCAGGTTAATCACACTAATTGCTGAGTTGAGGTACTCTATTGCCTCGACATATATGTTGGAGTTATTATTAAGACCCTAGGTGTCTTAGGGGATCACCTAGTAATCTAGCCATTTATGTGTTCCCAGTGTGATGATGCCGGCCGTTATTCTTGAAAGCATCTCATGATGCCATTTAGTTAGTAGGCATTCTATTTCCGGGTTCTCGACCCGAGTTTCACCCTACTTACCTCATGTTGATAGTGTTTGCTAGTTCCTTTAGGATATTAGTAACCTTTGCGATAGTCCTCGAGGTCCGTGGTATATCGTTTCTTCCAAATACCATGAACCATTCTTGGCAGGAGTTCTTTTGAACCAAAAGATCACAACCCGAGTGCTCATGATGAGTTCTCCATTCTATATTGTGAATCTGCCAGTTCTACCTTCTGCATGGGTTATCCGGAAGAAATGTTGAGCTTTGCTCGACATACTAATCTATGCATCCACAACTCCGAAAGATATATGTTCCTTTGAGTTGTCCCTCTTTAGTTGTTTTCTGACCCCCGTCCGTCAATTGATAGTCAAGAGTATGCGTGCATTTGTTCATCGATGCCTTTACTCTTGTGGTCCGTCAAGCCATTCTATCGCGGAATGACTAGGAGAAACAAACTCCAGTACCTCTTCCATATCCGGGATTGGGTCAAAGTAGTTGTATTCCGTAGATCAAAATGCCAATCCAGCTTTTGCTCTGTTCCACCTTGGAGTGTTACCCTCTTACGTCGGGATTGTCATGAGAATTGCACCATCTCATGAATTCTTGATACAGTGATACTTCTCGCCATCATTATTCATTTCTCGGCTCCCGTGTTGTTGCAACCGGAATGCCGACAGATGAACTACGATGTGTGAAATCAATACTCCTAGCAACCCTATTGCTTGGTAGTTAAAGGACAATAACTTCATCCTTAGTGTGTTGGTTATTGAATCACCATCCTAAGGTTGATTGTGCTACCTAGTCCACTTTCCTAGTGCACTCCGTGATTGATGAGTTAGGATTTTGTTAAGTCCTTGCTTATTTGATCATATCGTCTTGCCCTGAAAAGCAAGATTGATCTCGAGCTTAGTGACATATCGGTGGTTTGTGATTTTCCGAATATCTTCTCGGAAGTATTACCAGGTTGTCACCTGACCGCTATGTTGAGCTCGTGATCAAGATGGTTTCTTGTAACCACCCCTTCTTCAAGAGTCTGTGTTGGATACCCCTGAGCTAGTTGGTTAAGCTAAACAACAACTTGGAGAGTTGGAAGATAAAAGCTTTGCCAAGTTTAGTTCGTTCCGAAGGGATATCTTTATGTTTGTGTGTGTTGAAGAAAGATGATATATTCATCGATTGATCCTCATGGTCAGTTGTTGGATCTATTGGCTTGTCAAAACTTTGATTTGAGCATGGGCTATCGTCAAATCAAGTTAGAACCAACGATATTCGTAAAGTTATCTTACTCGTGGTTGATTCCTCGAGCATACACCATTACATCTTTTGGTCTGACCAATACTATCACAGTGTTCACATAATGGTGGAAGTCCAGTGATATGGAAATTCCGATGAGTTGTTGTTAAGTCCATAAGCATCATTATGTCTCCCCCATGATTCATGTTGAACATCAACCTAGTGTTGAAAATTTTGTAAGCAATGCCTTCGCGTTCCGTTCATGAAGCTTATGCTTGGATGGAAGAAGTGACTTCCTCGAATTCATGTGCATTTGGTGCAAGTTGCCGCCATGAGTTCGAGACAGATTGTTTTGTTTTCCCTGGAATCATCCCAGGTTAGTCATGCATGTGCGAAGTATGCTATGGTTTGACAGGCTCATTATCTCCATTCTATATGTGTCCCTAGCACACCAAGCCACTGACTGATTTGTTCAAGGAGAAGGAGTTCCTTCATAAGAGCTAATCCGGACTTATGTGAGGACTTTGATATCCTCGATGATGGTTCCCAACCTGAACTCGATAATGTTTTATTATAAGACTACTATGTGGTCATACTTGTCTCGGACAACGTGATCACATGTGTGTAGCAGAACCAGCTCACGTTTTGGAGCTTGCTATCGTAGTTCATTTCCCGAGAATCTCGTAATGTCATCTCGTCGATTTGTGTTGCAAACTTTCATTTTCTTTCTAGACTTGACAAGTCTGGATTATCCTGACACCAACAAGATCTGAATCTCAGGCAGATATGATGGTTGGAATGTTTCCCAAGAACTATAATAGTGGTCTCTCTGTAACCCGGTAAAGAGAATGTCGTGGCCAACACACCCAACCGGAAGACCTGTTATTGTAGTATCTTGATTGAGAAAGTTGGCCACCTCCCCATAGGGACCTCGCAAGATTTACTTCCGTAGCTACTCCTTATGGATTTTTGTGCTCCCGAAGTCCGACCTTTTTACTTGATGTTCTAGATATCAAACCATATCTACGAATCACCCTCCTCCAAGATATCTCGTTTTGGTGTCATGACAACTCAACTCCTCGCTACGTTGACAACCATACACCACCCTCTTAAGTGTAGAATTGTTGTCTACCTAGTGAACCCTCGTCATCTATCTCACTCCATTCCTTCAGATGTATGCTTCATGTCTCAGCTCAAGAGATGTTTCAATGTCCCATTCCATGAGTTGATCCTGAGTTGTTCGACCCTCGAGAAGATCGATCCTTCTAGAGTCTTTCTTTCCCTCTCGTTGTCATGTTAGTTGGAGTTCTCGGGGCAAGACATTGAGACAATGATGGTGATCGAGTCAACGATCTTATGAAGTTCCACCTGGACCGTGAAGATTGTGTTAGTTCGCGTTTCCCCCTTCATCTTACTCTACGCTTGAATCTCGGGACGAGATTCTTGTTTAGTAGGGGTGAGCTGTCACATCCCTGGTCCTGGTATGCAGTAGGCTAGCCCTTCATGTGTGCATCATGTTTAACTTTTCAAATAAACTTGAAATGGGGATGTTGAAACCCTAGCATCAAATGAATTCAACTAGGTTCAAACTTAAAACTTTTCAATGAACCCAAAATGCCCTTCATAAATGTTCACCATCTTTGGTCCTGGCTAAACCCTCTGCCAAAAATGGTTTCATATTTTTGGAGGCTATTTTGGATTTTTGAATTAAATCATATGATATTTGCATTTGGGCATTTAATTTCTAATCAATATTTTAAATGCTCAAATAATCACAAACTGAAATGTTTGCTGTTGGAAATATTCCAAACAGAGACATTGAGCAGTTTCAAGATTTTTAGAAATGCTCTGGCATTTTTAATAAAGCCAAACACAGCTGCAGAAATTAGAAAAACAGAAAGAATTAGAAAGAGAGAGAGAGAGAGAGAGAGAAAACCCACCTGAGCTTACCTGTGAAGCCATCTGGCGGCCCAAGTGGCCGGCCTAGCCCACAAGGCCATCCTCCTGTCGCCTTCCTCCCCCTCGCCCCGAAGCAGCTCGGTGGCGAGCGCCGACGCCGCCCTGGCCACCTCCTTCTTGCCACCGAGGCGCCCCCGACGCGTCTGGAGACGCCCTGCAACCTCCTCTGCCTCTCCCCTCACTCTCTGTTCTCTCCCTCACCCTCTAGCTCCTTCCCCAAGTGCGACCGAATGCCACCGCCGCCGCCGTTCGCACCACCACGGCCACCGCTACCCTCGTGCCCCTCTGTTGTGCCCACGAGCTCCGTGATGTCGCCCTCGACCCCCTCACCGAGCCACGTCCCGCCAGAAGCCCTGCAGCATCGCCCTCAAGCTCGTCTTCAACCTTCGGCCGCCGGCAACCTCACCCTCGATTCGCCGCCGTTCGTGCTTCCCCGGCCTCCCTGAGCTTCTTTTCAGCACCCCTGTGAGCTCCTGATCCTCCCCCTATGCTCTCCCCCTCCGTTCCCATTCTCTATCCGCCATCCCCGTGCAGCTCCGGCCGCTGCCATGGCTGACGAGCCTTGCGCTTGCGAGCTCCTCCGCTCAAACCCGCCGCACGGTTGTGCTCCTAGATCTCCCAGGAGTCCAGAGAACCCCTTTGGCCAGCTGCTAGCACTCCGTAGCCTCGTCCCGCTCGATGTCCGAACTCCTGCCGCCGCGCTTGTCGTCGCCGGCGAGATTCCGGCTGCCCAGTGACCTCTCGCCTGGTCCATTAGATGCGCGAGTGCATGAGCTCATGCCCGGTGCTTCCCGAGCGACAAACCGCAGCCCCTAGCATGTTTCCGGCGATCTTCCGCCACGAGTCGTGGTCACCGCCGGCCGAACCCCGGCGAGTGCCTATGTGGCCACTTAATTAGGGCCTAAACACCCCGGTAATCACCCCCTGGTGCCACTGCCATGTGGGCCCCGGTGCCAAAATTAATTAGCTTAATTTCTGTTTAGATTAGTGCTAATTTTGCGGACCCCACGTGTCAGCATTGACTTTGGACAAGTCAGAGTTGACCGGTCCCACCTGTCATACACCCAAACCAGGCTGAGACACTGACTATGGGTCCAACAGGTCAGGTTTGACCTGGCCGACCCAGTTGACCTGCTGACGTCACACCTATGTCATGCTGATGCAGTAATTGTTTTCTGGATTTAAAATAAATCAGGAAATTCCAGAAAATAGTTTAAACTTCTAAAATTCATATAAATTCAACCGTAACTCAGAATGAAATAATTTATATATGAAAAATTATCAAAAAAATCCAATCTATCCATCTGTACCATTTTCATGCATGTTAGGACAACTTATCACTACTGTTTAGGACAAATGAAATGAATGGCATTTAAATAATCACATGTGGAGTTGGAATTTGAATCTTGGATTCAAACCAACTTCATTAAACCCATTGCTAGTTGCATTAGCTCAAGCCACAACATATTGCCATGTCACACTCATGCATCATATTGTTGTTGATTGTGTTCTTTCTCAGTTGCCGGTGTTTGACCCCTCTCGATAGACATGGTTTCGACGATGAGATCGGTGACACCGATGAAGAGCTATACTATCCTCAGAAGTGTGAGGCAAGCAAAACCCCCTTGTTCATTCTGATACAATCCTACTCTCTCGCTCCTGCTCTCTTTTACTTCATTAGGACAACAACGATTCATCTGTTACTTGCTGCGGTAGCTGAACCCCTTTATCCTCTGCATGACCTGTCATTGCCACAGTAAATAGATGAAACCCACTAGCATGAGTAGGAGTTGTTTGAGCCCTGATGTGCCTACTCATTCATGCTTGTTCGACATGCCTGCTATTGATTAGAGTTGTGTCAGGTCTGATTCATCGGGGATGAATCGGAGGTGTGTAAACATGTCCTACTGTGTGTGAGCTAAGTGTGTGAACACGATTTGGTAAAGGTAGCGGTGAGAGGCCATGTAGGAGTACATCGTGGGTTGTCTCATTGCAGCCGTCCTCAGGAACTGAGTTCTGTGTTTGTGATCCATGAACAGTTACTACCACACATTGGGCTCCGGGAACTCCAAGCTCTCTCGACTTATTAATCAACTTAATCTCTGTCCAGGAGTTGCAACTAGTTTCTGGTGTTTGTAGGTAGTGTTAGTAGTCTACCAAGTGGCACCCGGTACAGGTGGGCTTGGGACAGACTAGGCACAATGGCACGGTGTACCAAGTGGCACCCGGATGGTGGGCTTGGGAACCCTGCTCACATCGTTTGGGGCCATGAGCGACACCCCGGCCGGATCTCCTTGCGGATGGAACCCGAATAGGCGATAAACCTGGACTAGTGACTTGTGTGGCTAGTCAGGTCGTGGCCGACTCCCTCGCGCGGCTTCCGCTTGAAGGTTGCCGAGGTACATGACGTGTACAGGGCGATAAGTGGTGAGAGTGTGTGTGAAGAAGTACACCCCTGCAGGGTTATCATTATCTATTCGAATAGCCGGATTCCTCGGATATGGAAACTTGGACCCCTTGCATAGTTCATAGACAAGTGAAAGTTGATACTCTAAAATGCGCAAGATAAGCGTGAGTGCTATGGATGGCGTTCTCGTAGGGAGACGGGAGCGGATCCATAGTGGTGTATTGATATGGTGAATATGTGGACTCATGTGCGCCACCTCAAAGAGTTACTTGCAGTTGTAGTTCAGGTTAGCCACTGAGTCAAAGCTGGCTTGCTGCAGTTAAACCCCACCATCCCCTTTGTTGATAATGATGCATATGTAGTTAGTTCTGATGTAAGTCTTGCTGGGTACATTTGTACTCACGTTTGCCTATTTTATGTTTTTGCAGAGACTTCCGTCTCACTAGTAGTTCCGCATGGACTTCGACGTTTAGCTTGTTACCTCAGCTACGATCTTGTGCCCTCGGCAGGATCTAGTAGATAGTCAGGCTTCTAAGCCTTTTTCATTTGTAGATGTCTGTACTCAGACATGTTAGCTTCCGCTTGTGCTTTGACTTGTATGCTCTGAATGTCGGGTCGTGAGACCCATGTTTGTAATATCTCGCTCCTCGGAGCCTAATGAATAAATACTTGAGTCGTAGAGTCATGTTGTGATGCCATGTTGTATTTGCACATATCGAGCATATTGTGTGTATGTTATTGAAATGCTTGGCATGTGTGGGATCTGACTATCTAGTTGTTTATCTTTAGTAGCCTCTCTTACCGGGAAATGCCTCCTAGTGTTTCCACCGAGCCATGGTAGCTTGCTACTGCTCCGGAACACTTAGGCTGGCCGGCATGTGTCCTTCTTTGTTCCAGTGTCTGTCCCTTTGGGGAAATGTCACTCGATGGATACCGGAGTCCTGTTAGCCCGCTACAGCCCGGTTCACTGGAGTCCTGCTAGCCCAGTGCTACAGCCTGGATTCACTCGCTGATGACCGACACGTTCGATGTTGGGTCATGGATGCATGTCCCTGTAAGTTTGTGCCACTTTGGGTTTACGACTAGCCATGTCAGCCCGGGCTCCTTATCATATGGATGCTAGCGACACTATCATATACGTGTGCCAAAAGGCGCAAACGGTCCCGGGCAAAGGTAAGGCGACACCCGTGGGGATATCGTGCGTGAGGCCACAAAGTGATATGAGGTGTTACATGCTAGATCAATGTGGCATTGAGTCGGACCAAAGCTGTCAGGACCCCGACTCAATGCCACATCGATCTAGCATGTAACACCTCATATCACTTTGCGGCCTCACGCACGGTATCCCCACGGGTGTCGCCTTACCTTTGCCCGGGACCATTTGCGCCTTTTGGCACACGTATATGATAGTGTCGCTAGCATCCATATGATAAGGAGCCCGGGCTAACATGGCTAGTCGTAAACCCAAAGTGGCACTAACTTACAGGGACAGGCATACATGACCCAGCAACGAACGTGTCGGTCATCAGCGAGTGAATCCAGGCTGTAGCACTGGGCTAACAGGACTCCGGTGAACCGGGCTGTAGCGGGCTAACAGGACTCCGGTATTCATCGCGTGACATTTCCTCGAAGGGACAGACATAGGAACGAAGAAGGACACATGCCGGCCAACCTAAGTGTTCCGGAGCAGTAGCAAGCTACCAGGGCTCAGTGGAAGCACTAGGAGACATTTCCCGGTAAGAGAGGCTACTAAGGATAAACAACTAGATAGTCAGATCCCACACATAGCAATACACATTACACGTAGGCATAACCTGCAAGTATGTGCTGTACAACATGGCATCACAGCATAACTCAACAACTCATATAGATAAGGCTCAAAGAGCCATCATAGCATTTATTACAAACATGGGTCACCTGACCCAACATTCAGAGCACACAAGCAACAAGCGGAAGCATTACATGTCTGAGTACAGACATCCAAATGAAAAAGGCTGAAGAGCCTGACTATCTACAATGTCCGATCAAGATCGTAGCTGAGGTACAAGCTACTTGTCGAAGCCCACGAGAACACTAGTAAGACTGAAGTCTCCGCTGCAAAAACATAAATAAAGCACCATGAGTACAAAGGTACTCAGCAAGACTTACATCAGATCCTATCATACATGCACTTGTATCAAGAGGGTAATGTGGGGTTTAGTTGCAGCAAGACAGCTTTGACTCTGTGGCTATCCTGTTCTACGACTACCAGAACTTCTTTGAGGTGATATGGCGCACACGAGTCCACTAATCACCACACAATACACTATTATGGATTCATCCCCGTCTCCCTACGAGAAGGCCATCCATAGCACTCACACTTGTCTTGAGCATTTTATAGTATCCACTTCAAGTTGTCTATGTACCATATAAGCAACCAAGAAGTCCATAACCGCGGACCCGGCTATTCGAATAGATCATGTTAACCCTGCAGGGTTGTACTTCTTCACACACACTCTCGCCACTTACCGCCATGTACACGTCATGTATCTCGGCAACCTTCAAGCGGAAGCCTGGCGAGGGTGTCGGCCACGACCTGACTAACCACACAAGACTCTAGCCCAGGTTTATCGCCTATTCGGGTTCCATCCGCAAGGATATCCGGCCGGGGTGTCGCTCACGGCCCCAAACGATGTGTGCAGGGTTCCCGAGCCCACCATCCGGGTGCCACTCGGTACACCAGGCCACGTGTGCCTAGTCTGTCCCAAGCCCACCCTGCCGGGTGCCACTTGGTAGAAAAATAGCACTACCTACAAACACCAGAAACTAGTTGCGACTCCTGGACAGAGGTCAAGTTGGTTAATAAGTCGAGAGGGGCACTTAAGCATTCCAATGTGTGGTAGTATCGAGTCATTGGACAACATACATAGAACTCAATGCTTAAGGACGGTTCCAGTGAGACAACCCACCATGTACTCCTAGATGGCCTCTCACCGCTACCTTTACCAAATCGTGTTCACACGTTCACTCTCAGCATCAGAACATAGAGCACTGTACTCCAATTCATTCCCAATGAATCAGACCTGACACAACTCTAAGCAATAGCAGGCATAGCATGGTAGGAACACAACATGGCTCAATCAACTCCTACACATGCTAGTGGGTTTCAACTATTTACTGTGGCAATGACAGGTCATGCAGAGGAATGGGTTCAACTACCGCAGCACAAAGTAGCAGATGAATCGTTGTTGTCCTAATGCAATAACTGAGAGCAGGAGCGAGAGAGTAGGATTGTATTGGAATGAACAAGGGGGTTTGCTTGCCTGGTAGATCAACAAGGGAGGCACTGCTTCATAGACAGGTACTCTGGAACGGTCTCCGGAGCAAGACCTATCGAGAAGGAACGGTGCCAACAATCAAAACACAAGCATATGCAACAATATGATGCATGAACATGGCATGAAGATGTGATGCTGTTTGAGCTAATGCAACTAGTATTCATTTGGTTTGAAGTCCATTTGAACCAAAGATTCAAATGCATCTCCAAAATAAGCTCTTTATATAAGCCATTATAGTGTTTCACTTGTACAACAGGTATAACTTGGTTTTTCATGCATGAAACTGGTACAGATGGATAGGTTGCATTTTTCTGATAATTTTTCATATATAATTTATTTCAAAAGCTGTCAGGACCCCGACTCAATGCCACATCGATCTAGCATGTAACACCTCATATCACTTTGCGGCCTCACGCACGGTATTCCCATGGGTGTCGCCTTACCTTTGCCCGGGACCGTTTGCGCCTTTTGGCACACGTATATGATAGTGTCGCTAGCATCCATATGATAAGGATCCCGGGCTGACATGGCTAGTCGTAAACCCAAAGTGGCACAAACTTACAGGGACAGGCATCCATGACCCAGCATCGAACATGTCGGTCATCAGCGAGTGAATCCAGGCTGTAGCACTGGGCTAGCAGGACTCCGGTGAACCGGGCTGTAGCGGGCTAACAGGACTCCGGTATTCATCGCGTGACATTTCCCCGAAGGGACAGACACAGGAACGAAGAAGGACACATGCCGGCCAGCCTAAGTGTCCCGGAGCAGTAGCAAGCTACCATGGCTCAGTGGAAGCACTAGGAGACATTTCCCGGTAAGAGAGGCTACTAAGGATAAACAACTAGATAGTCAGATCCCACACATACCAAGCATTTCAATAACATACACACAATATGCTCGATATGTGCAAATACAACATGGCATCACAACATGACTCTACAACTCAAGTATTTTATCAATAGGCTCCGAGGAGCGAGATATTACAAACATGGGTCTCTCGACCCAGCATTCAGAGCATACAAGTCAAAGCACATGCGGAAGCTTAACATGTCTGAGTACAGACAACTACAAATGAAGAAGGCTGAGAAGCCTGAGTAACTACCAGATCCTGCCGAGGGCACAAGATCGTAGCTGAGGTAACAAGCTAAATGTCGAAGTCCACACGGTACTACTAGTGAGACTGAAGTCTCTCTGCAAAAACCTAAAATAGGCAAACGTGAGTACACATGTACCCAGCAAGACTTACATCAGAACTAACTACATATGCATCATTATCAACAAAGGGATGGTGGGGTTTAACTGTAGCAAGCCAGCTTTGACTCAGTGGCTATCCTGAAGTACGACTGCAATGTAACTCTTTGAGGGGGCGCACACGAGTCCACATATTCACCATATCAATACACCACTATGGATCCGCTCCCGTCTCCCTACGAGAACGCCATCCATAGCACTCACACTTATCTTGCGCATTTTAGAGTATCCACTTTCACTTGTTTATGAACTGTACAGGCAACCCAGAAGTCCTTTACCGCGGACACGGCTATTCGAATAGATAATGTTAACCCTGCAGGGGTGTACTTCTTCACACACGCTCTCGCCACTTACCTCCATGTACACGTCATGTATCTCGGCAACCTTCAAGTGGAAGCCTAGCGAGGGAGTCGGCCACGACCTGACTAACCACACAAGTCTCTCGTCCAGGTTTATCGCCTATTCGGGTTCCATCCGCAAGGAGATCCGGCCGGGGTGTCGCTCACGGCCCCAAACGATGTGAGCAGGGTTCCCAAGCCCACCATCCGGGTGCCACTTGGTACACCGTGCCACTTTGCCTAGTCTGTCCCAAGCCCACCTGTACCAGGTGCCACTTGGTAGACTACTAACACTACCTACAAACACCAGAAACTAGTTGCAACTCCTGGACAGAGATCAGGTTGATTAATAAGTCGAGAGAGCTTGGAGCGCCCGGAGCCCAATGTGTGGTAGTAACTGTTCATGGATCACAAACACAGAACTCAGTTCCTGAGGACGGCTGCAATGAGACAACCCACCATGTACTCCTACATGGCCTCTCACCGCTACCTTTACCAAATCGTGTTCACACACTTAGCTCTCAACAATAGGACATGTTCACCACATTCCAATTCATCCCCGATGAATCAGACCTAACACAACTCTAAGCAATAGCAGGCATGACAAACAAGCATGAATCAGTAGGCACATCAGGGCTCAAACAACTCCTACTCATGGTAGTGGGTTTCACCTATTTACTGTGGCAATGACAGGTCATGCAGAGGAAAGGGGTTCAACTACCGCAGCATGTAACACATGAGTCGTTGTTGTCCTAATGCAATAAAAGAGAGTAGGAGCGAGAGAGTGGGATTGTATAGGAATGAGCAAGGGGGTTTTGCTTGCCTGGCACTTCTGAAGATAGTATATCTCTTCATTGGTGTCATCGAACTCATCGTCGGTACCATGTCTACTGAGGGGGAACAATTACCGGCAATAGAGAGGGGACACAATCAATGCAATGCAACAATATGATGCATGATCATGACATGGAAAAATGAATGTGTTTGACCTAATGCAACTAAGAACAGAAAGGTTTGAGCTAATTTGAACCAAGGGTTCAAATTCAAACTCAAGTTATGAATTTATAATGTGCATTGTCATGCTTTGGTATGAACAGCAAGGTTAAGTTGCTTTATCATGCATGGAACTAGTACCAATGGATAGATTGGATTTTTCTGATCATTTTTCATATATAAATTATTTGATTTGGAGTTACGGTTGAATTTCTATGAATTTTTGAAGTTAGCACTATTTTCTGGAATTTCCTGAGAAAGAATAAATCCAGAAAAACCTATTACTGCGTCAGCAGGATATCACACTGACATCAGCAGGTCAGCTGACCGGGTCCAGGTCAAACCTGACGTGTGGGCTCCACACGTCAGTGACGCAGCTAATTAACAGGGGGTTATTCCTAATCTAAATAAAAGATTAGGGCATCGGGGCCCACTGTCAGTGTCATTAGGTTGGGGGGGGGGGTTAGTTAGTGCTAATGGTGGAGTTAACCAGCGGCTAACTGGCGGCACTAATCTGGCGCGGCGGCGATCGCCGGCCGGCCGTCTCCGGCGACGGATGGCCGCGCGGATGGGTTCTCTGGAATGCCCGCAGTGCGGCGCGTCTAGGGGTGGTCGTGGGGATGCCGGGGATGGGCTGCAGCGGTGAGGGCGGCGAGCTTTGCGGCGGCGGTGCATTCTTGGGTCTGGCGGAAACAACATCTAGAGTGTGCAAACGGCATGGGGAGAAGAGGGAACGGGTCAGCGGCTCACCGCGATTCGGTGGAGAAGTACGGCGTGGTCCGGGGGGAGCTGGAGCAAGCAAATCGACGGCGGCGGTCATCGGTGCCGAAGCTTGAAGATGACGAAGATGCCGGTGAGGAAGGGCTCCCGCAGTCGTGGCCGTTGGCTTGTCGACGTGTGGTGATGAGGCGGAGCCTATGGATAGGCTAGATAGGTGAGGGAGGCTCGGTGGGCGCGGCGGCAGTGGACGGCGGCGACGGGGTCGCTCGGGTGCGTGCGAGGGAGAGAGCAGAGGAGGGGAAAAGTGAGCGCGGAGAGGTGGGGAGGAACCAGGGGGAGCGTGGGCGTCACCAGGCGCTCGGTCGAGGACGGGGAAAAGGAGCAGGAGGTGGAAGCAGGAGGTGGCCTCGCCTCCTGTGCGTGCGACACGCCGTCGTCCTCCTGGCAAAGAAAGGAGACGACTGGCGCCTGGGCTGTGGTGGACTGGCCCGGTTGCTGCAGTAGGTAAGGCCCAGGTAGGCTCTCCCTCTCTTTTATTTTCATTTTCTATTTTCTGTAATTGTGTTTGGCTTTAATAAAAATGCCAGGGCGTTTCCAAAAATCATGAAACTGCTCAATGTCACTTTTTGGAATATTTCCAACAACAAACATTTTAGTTTGTGATTATTTGAGCATTTAAAATATTATTTAGCAATTAAATGCCCAAATGCAAATACCATATGATTTAATTCAAGAATCCAGAATGGCCTAGAAAAATGTGCACCATTTTTGGGAGAGGTTCTAGACTAATCCAAAAATGATGAACTTTTCTAAAGGGCATTTTGGGTTCTTTGAGAATATTTTTATTTGAACCTAGTTGATTTGATCTGGTGCTAGGGTTTGAGCAATCCCCATTTCAACTTTAAGCAAAATTTAAACATGATGCACACATGAAGCTAGCCTAGTGCAATACCAGAAGCTAGGGATGTGACAACTCACCCCCACTAAACAAGAATATCGCCCCGAGATTCAAGACGTGAGGTAAGAGGAAAGGGGGGTCACAAAACTATCACAATCTTCATGATCCATTTGCCCTTCTTGAAGATGTTGACTCATTGTTTTAATCGATCTTGACGTCTTTGCTTTCGAGATCTTCATTCAACATGATGTCAAGAAGAAAGGGAAAACTCTAGAAGGACCGATCTCCTCGAAGATCAAACAACTTAGGATCAACTCATGGATTGAGACATGGAAACATCTCTCAAGCTGAGACACGAAGCATACATCTGAAGAAATGGAGTGAGACAGATGACGAGGGCTCACTAGGTAGACAACAATTCCAGACTTAAGAATGTGGTGATTGGTTGTCAACGTAGCGAGGAGTTGAATTGCCATGATACCATAATGGGGCACCTTGGGAGAGGTTACTCGTAGAAATATTCCCTTAAGTGGCAAAAAGAATTACCTTTGATTCGGAGATCATCGAAACTCTTATACCAGCCTAAGGCAATTCTCGAGCGATCGTTAGGAGGGGGTCGGTAGAATGGCATACCCGGATTAGAATGGATGATGTGGATTACCTTTTTGAAAACAACACAAGGGATGATTTTAGTAACTAGGGAGAAGCTCAACAGTAGAGAGTGAGTTCACTGTTTGAGAAGTTATAGCATAACCGAGGAAATCCGGGAGCAATCCCAGTTATTGCCGATGATAACACCTAGTGCTTGTGCGTGCTCTCAATAACTTGAGCATTTCCATATTCATCAAGGTTTACCAATATCCGTGTCAAGGATCCTGGCAACACAACATACTACCATGACGAATGGTGATGGAGGATGCAGATGCAAAGGAAGATAACACCTTCTCAGATTTCACCTTAGCGAGGCCAAGGAAACAAAATCTGGATGATCGACCGAGAGACATTTAGCACTCCGCTTCTAATGTTCTCCTTGATGTGCTAGTGTATCTCATTCATAGATATGGTTTGATATCTAGAACATCAAGTAAAAGGTCGGACTTCGGGAACACAAAAATCCATAAGGAGTAACTGCTGGAATAAATCCTACGAAATCCTTATGGGGAGGTGGCCAACTTTCTCAAACAAGATACTACAATAATGGGTCTTCCAGCTGGACGTATTGGCCACGACATCCTCTTTACCGGTTACAAAGAGGCCAATATTATAGTTCTTGGGAAATGTTCCAACCATCATATCTGCCTGAGATTCAGATCTGGTTGGTAATAGGATACTTCAGACTCAGCATATCTGAAAGAAAGTTTGCAACACAATTTGACGAGATGACGTTGCGAGATTCTCGGGAAATGAACTACGATAGTAAGCTCCAAAACATGAGTTGGTTCTGCTACAAGCATGTGAACACGTTGTCCCAGACAAGCATTCCCACGCAGTAGTCTTATAATAAAACACTACCGAGTTCAGGTTGGGAACCATCAACGAGGATACCGAAGTCCTTACATAAATCCGGATTAGCTCTTATGAAGAAACTTCTTCTCCTTGAACAAATCAGTTAGTGGCTTGGTGTGCTAGGGAATCCATATGGAGTGGAGGTAATTAATCTACCAAACCATAGAATACATTCGCACATGCATAACTGACTTGGGATGGTACCAGAGGAAACCAAAACAATCTTTCTCGAACCCACGGCGGCAACTTGCACCAAATACACATGAATTCGAGGAAGTCACTTCTTCCATCCAAGCATAAGCTTCATGAGCGGAACATGAAGACATTGCCTACAAAGTTTCCAACACTAGCTGGATGTTCAACATGAATCATGGGGGAGACAAAATGCTGCTGATGGGCTCAACAACAACTCATCGAACTTTCCATATCACTGGACTTCCTCCATCATGTGAACATGGTGATAGCATTGGTCAGACCAAAAGATGTAGTGGTGTATGCTCGAGGAAAATCCAGGAGTAAGACAACATTACGAACATCGTTGGTTCTGATTTGATTTGACGATAGCCCATACTCAAATCAAAGTTTTGGTTAGGACGATAGGTCCAGCAATTAATCGCGAGGATCAATCAATGAAGATATCACCTTTCTTCAACACACATACAAGATATCCCTTAGAATGAACTAAGTCGGACAAGCTTTCATCTTCCAACTCTCCAAGTTGTTGTTTAGCTTAACCAACTAGCTCAGGGGTATCGAACACAGATTCTTGGAGAAGGGGGTGGTTACAAGGAACCAACTTGATCACGAAATCAACATAGCGGTCAGGTGACAACCTGGTGATACCTCCAAGAAGATATTCGGAAAATCACGAACCACCGATATGTTACTAAGCTCGAGAACAACCTTGCTTTTCAGGGCAAGACGATATGATCAACAGAGCAAGGGTTTGACAAAATCCTAACCCATTGATCGAAGAGTGCACTAGAAATAAGGACTAGGTAGCACAATCTATCTTAGAATGATGATTCAAGAACCAACACGCTAAGAATGAAATTATTGTCCTTTAAATACCAAGCAACAAAGTTGCTAGGAGTATTGAATTCACACATCATGATTCACTTGTCGGCATTCCGGTTGCGACAACACGGAACCGAGGGATGAATAATGATGGCGAGAAGTATCACTATGTCAAGATTTCACAAGAGCCGGTGCAATTCTCATGAAAATCCTGACATAAAGACGGTAATACTTCAGGGTAGAACAGAATCAAAAGCTGGGTTAGTATTTGATCTGTGGAGTACAACTACTTTGACCCAATCCTGGATATGGATGAGGTACTGGAGTTTGTTTCTCCTAGTCATCCTGGATAGGATGGCTTGACGGACCACAAGAGTATTAGGCATCGATGAACGAATGCACGCATACTCTTGACTATCAATTGATAGACAAGGGTCAGAAAACAAATGAAGAGGGATAACTCAAAAGAACATACGATTTTCTGAGTTGTGGATGCATAGATTCGCATGTCGAACGAGTTCAACATATTTCTTCCGGACAATCCATGCAAAAAGGTAGGACTGACAGAGTCACAACTATAACAGAAAACTCATCAAGAGCACTCCGGTTGTGATCTTTTGGTTCAAGAACTTCTGCCAAGAATGGTTCATGGTATTTGGAAGAAGGAAATACCACGGACCTCGAAGACTATCGCAAAGGTTACTATTATCCTAAAGGTACGAGCAACACTAACAACATGAAGTAAGTAGGGAAATCTCGGGTTCAGAAACCCAGGAGTAGAATACCAACTACTAAGTGGCATCACGGGATGCTTTCGAGACTGATGGCCAGAATCATCACACTGGGAACACAAAACATGGCTAGATTACTAGATGATCCCCTAAAACACCTAGGGTCATAATAACAATTCCAACATATATGTCGAGGCAATAGAATACTTCAACTCAACAATTAGTGTGATTAACCTGGCCCAAAGGAACATCAAAACTAGAGGGAAAGGATTTGCAAGTGCATCAGATTGTTTAGAAACCTAGGATGACTCGGACAGCATAACGGCTGTAAATGCTTAAAATGATTTAAGACATCTTGCAAAATGGTGGCATAACCACTCAACATCATAACAACAAGGTTCTGAGATCAACTATGAATACACGGAGATAGTAGAAACTGAACTGAGGCTTGAAACTATCAATTCTATAAGTCTATGGATTAGTAACACGTCATCCTAATAGATAGATGAGAAGGCCCAGTTCTTAATCCCCGTAGAAGAGAAGAGGTTGACTCAGATCAGAAGGGCATAAGGTAAAGGAGTAAAAACAACCTTACGTTCCATCCCACAATCAATTCCCCTACATATAACTAAAGCATTTCTATACTCAACTTTGACCAGTTTGGCTTGGTAGTGACATTACCTTCTTGGTAAACATTGCGAGATCTACACCGATCACTAGAGTCTCAAGTATATCTTCACCCAACCAGATTTGAACCTTAGGCAAAGACATTGGTTGGAATTGATCTCAGATTACGACTTAGGGATTACCTACACCCCAGGCAAAGCTAATGTCATGGCTGATGCTCTAAGCCGTAAATCCTATTGCAACAATCTCATGTTGCAGCAGGGTCAAAAACTTCTCCATGAGGAATTCTGTAAGCTTAACCTTCACATTGCTCCTCACGGATTCCTTTCTACCTTGGTGGCGAAACCTACTCTTGGGGATCAGATCATAACTAGCTAGCAGTATGATACGGGTATTTCTCGAATCAAGGATAACGTGAAGAAGGGAGCTGCTGGTAGTTTCTCTGTTGATGATCGAGGTGTTGTTTTCTTCGAGAACCGTTTGGTGGTTCCCAAGAAGCAACATCTTCAGCAACTAATCCTTAAGGAGGCGCATGAATCTCCTCTCACGATTCATCCCGGTAGTACTAAGATGTCTCAAGACCTACGCTAGAGGTTCTGGTGGACTAGGATGAAGAGAGAAATTGCTCAGTTTATCGCTAACTGTGACGTTTGTCGTCACGTTAAGGCAGAGCATCAAAGACCTGCTGGCACTCTTCAGCCTTTAGCCATTCCTGAATGGAAATGGGATAAAGTTGGTATGTATTTCATCACCGGCTTTCCCAGGACCAAGAAAGGGAATAACGCTATCTTCGTAGTCATTGGTCGTCTCTCCAAAGTGGTGCACTTCCTACCTGTTCGAGAGAGTATCACCGCTAGTCAGCTCGCTGACTTATATATTTCTCGAATAGTGTCACTTCATGGTGTTCCACTAGAGATCAATTCAGACCGTGGTAGTCTTTTCACTTCTCATTTCTGGGAGAGCTTCCAATCTGCCATGGGAACCCATCTTTCCTTCAGTACTGCTTTCCACCCTCAATCGAGTGGTCAGGTGGAACGGGTCGACCAAATCCTCAAAGACATGCTTAGAGCTTGCGTTATCTCATTCGGTATGGATTGGGAGAAATGTCTTGCTTTTGCCGAGTTTGCTTATAACAATAGCTATCAATCCAGCCTTAAGAAAGCTCCTTTTGAGATTCTCTATGGACGAAGATGTCGAACACCTTTGAACTGGTCAGAAACCGGTGAAAGACAATTCTTTGGACCGGACATGATCCAGGAGGCAGAAGAGCAAGTTCGCATCATTCGTGAGAATTTGAAAACAGCCCAGTCTCGTCAAAAGAGCTAGTATGATCGTCATCATAAGGATATGACTTATGAAGTTGGCGACAAAGCTTACCTTCGGGTTACTCCTTTGAAGGGTACCCATCGTTTCGGTATCAAGGGCAAGTTGGCTCCTCGTTACATTGGTCCTTTTCGCATTCTCACTAAACGAGGAGAGGTTGCCTACCAGTTGGAACTACCCCCACATCTTTCTCGAGTTCATGATGTCTTCCACGTTTCTCAACTCAGGCGTTGCTTCTCGGATCCTATCCGCGGAGTGGACCACGAAACGCTTGATCTCCAAGATAACCTCGCATACCGAGATTACCCGGTTCGCATTCTTGATCAAGCAGAGTGTGTTACCCGACGTCAGAACATCAAGTTTCTCAAGGTTCAGTGGTCTCATCATTCCGAGAGAGAAGCTACCTGGGAGCGAGAAGATTGTCTTCGACTGGAGTACCCCGCTTTCTTTCCGTCGACCCCTGAATCTCGGGATGAGATTCTTTCAAGTGGGGGCGAGTTGTCACATCCCTAGTTCTGGTATGACCTAGACTAGCTAGTCATTTGTGCATCATGTTTAAATTCCATTTAAATTTGAAATGAGGATTTGTGAACCCTCAGAATCATCTATGGAAATGACCCAAATAAAAATTGCTCCAAAAGGGTCCAAGAAAATGCTCATGTTGCTATCTGAAAATATTGGACAGAGATAAAAATCAAACCAATATTTTTAAGAGCTCACAAGTATTTATTTTGGCCATTTGGAATTAATGCATAAATATTTGCATTGGATATATATTAGTTATATATTTAATATATGTCCAAAAATTGTGCCACTTGTTGGGGAGTTCTGGAATAATGCCACTAGCCCCTACAAAAAGTGGCATAAGAAAATAAAATGGTTTAGTATTTTTTTAAACCAAACAAATGTTAGAAAATAGAAAAAGAAATAAAAGGGAAAAACCTTACCTGGACCTACCTGCGGCCCAGCTCCTGTGCTGGCCCAGCACCGCGCAGCCCAGCAGCTGGCCCAGCCCACCTGGCCCCCCTCCTCTGTCGTCTTCCTCCCCGACAGGAGGACGGGCGTGTGCCCGCGGCGCGCACGCACGCGTCCGGCCACCTCCTGGTCGCCTGCCTGCTTCCCCCGCCACGTCGACGCCGCGGTTAGATGCGCGGGTGCCGTCTGGATCGAGCCCTCCCCTTCTGTCACTCCCTCTCCCTCTCTGCCGCTCTCTCTCTCGCGCGCCCGAGAATCGCCGTCACCGCCGCTCGCTGTTGCCGCGCTCCCCGCCGTCCCCTCGCTCCTCCGACGCACCCAGGAGCTCTGCCTCCTCGCTCTGTAGCCTCTCCGCCAAGCTGTGCATCGCCGGACGCCCCGTGGAGCCGTCGCTGTCGCCTTCATCACCTCCGGCCACCGTGGATCTCCGTCGCCGCTCGCCGCCGTCAGCGCCTCCCCCGAGCTCGCCGTCGTCTCTTCCGGTCCCCTGTGAGCCCCCCCGCGTCGGTTCCCCCTCCTCTCCTGCCTCCCCGTACGCCGTAGCCACGTGCCCGCTCGAGCCCGAGCTCCGGCCGCCGCCGCGAGCTCCGCTCCGGCGAGCTCCGGCGCCCCCGCAGCCTCCAACCTGCTTCCCTAGACGCGGACGACGACGGGCTACGCCTCGGTGGTCTCCGCGTGACCAGCCGCCGCTCATAGCGCAAGTCCGGCGAGTCGCCGCCGCGTTGTTGGTCGCCGCCGGCCAAAACTCCGGCGGGCTGACGTGGTCTCCAGTTAGGCACTAATTACCCCCCCTAGAGACACTAACAGTGGGCCCTGCCCTACTAATCTGTAGTTAGGTTAGTATTAGAGTTAACTAACTCTGTTAGTTAACTGAGACACTGACGCGTGGACCCCACACATCAGGTTTGACCCAGTCAGCGCCGCTGGCCTGCTGACGCAGGCATGACGTCATGCTGACGCAGTTATCCTTCTTTTGGAATTATTATTTTTAAACAGGAAATTCCAGAAAATGTTCAAAACTTCAAAAAATCATAGAAATTCAACCGTAGCTCAGATTGAAATGATTTATATATGAAAAATTATCAGAAAAGTGCAACCTTTCCATCTGTACAAGTTTCATCCATGACAAACCAACTTATATATGCTGTAGAGGTGAAAACACATAAATGTCATTTATAAAGACTTAGCTTGGAGTTGCATTTGAATTCTTGATTCAAATGGACTTCAAGCAAATGAATGCTAGCTGCATTAGCTCAAACAGCATCACATCTACATGCCATGATCATGCATCATATTGTTGCATATGCTTGTGTTTTGATTGTTGGCACCGTTCCTTCTCGATAGGTCCGGCTCCGGAGAGTGCTCGAGAGTACCTGTCTATGAAGCAGTGCCTTCCTTGTTGATCTACCAGGCAAGCAAACCCCCTTGTTCATTCCGATACAATCCTACTCTCTCGCTCCTACTCTCAGTTATTGCATTAAGACAACAACGATTCATCTGCTACTTTGTGTTGCGGTAGTTGAACCCATTCCTCTGCATGACCTGTCATTGCCACAGTAAATAGTTGAAACCCACTAGCATGTGTAGGAGTTGATTGAGCCATGTTGTGTTCCTACCATGCTATGCCTGCTATTGCTTAGAGTTGTGTCAGGTCTGATTCATTGGGAATGAATTGGAGTACAATGCTCTATGTCCTGATGCCGAGAGTGAACGTGTGAACACGATTTGGTAAAGGTAGCGGTGAGAGACCATGTAGGAGTACATGGTGGGTTGTCTCACTGGAACCGTCCTTAAGCACTGAGTTCTATGTATGTTGTCCAATGACTCGATACTACCACACATTGGAATGCTTAAGTGCCCCTCTCGACTTATTAACCAACTTGATCTCTGTCCAGGAGTCGCAACTAGTTTCTGGTGTTTGTAGGTAGTGCTATTTTTCTACCAAGTGGCACCCGACAGGGTTGGCTTGGGACAGACTAGGCACACGTGGCCTGGTGTACCGAGTGGCACCCGGATGCTGGGCTCGGGAACCCTGCACACATCGTTTGGGGCCGTGAGCGACACCCTGGCCGGATCTCCTTGCGGATGGAACCCGAATAGGCGATAAACCTGGGCTAGAGTCTTGTGTGGTTAGTCAGGTCGTGGCCGACACCCTCGCCAGGCTTCCGCTTGAAGGTTGCCGAGATACATGTCGTGTACATGGCGGTAAGTGGCGAGAGCGTGTGTGAAGAAGTACACCCCTGCAGGGTTAAGATGATCTATTCGAATAGCCGGGTCCGCGGTTATGGACTTCTTGGATGCTTACATGGTACATAGACAACTTGAAGTGGATACTCTAAAATGCTCAAGACAAGTGTGAGTGCTATGGATGGCCTTCTCGTAGGGAGACGAGGATGAATCCATAGTAGTGTATTCTGTGGTGATTAGTGGACTCGTGTGCGCCATATCACCTCAAAGAAGTTCTGGTAGTCGTAGAACAGGATAGCCACAGAGTCAAAGCTGTCTTGCTGCAACTAAACCCCACATTACCCTCTTGATACAAGTGAATGTATGATAGGATCTGATGTAAGTCTTGCTGAGTACCTTTGTACTCATGGTGCTTTATTTATGTTTTTGCAGCGGAGACTTCAGTCTTACTAGTGTTCTCGTGGGCTTCGACAAGTAGCTTGTACCTCAGCTACGATCTTGATCGGACGTTCTAGATAGTCAGGCTCTTCAGCCTTTTTCATTTGTAGATGTCTGTACTCAGACATGTAATGCTTCCGCTTGTTGCTTGTGTTCTCTGAATGTTGGGTCATGTGACCCCTGTTTGTAATAAATGCTATGATGGCTCTTCTGAGCCTTTATCTATATGAGTTGTTGAGTTATGCTGTCATGCCATGTTGTACAACACATACTTGCATGTTATGCATACGTGTAATGTGTATTGCTATGTGTGGGATCTGACTATCTAGTTGTTTATGCTTAGTAGCCTCTCTTACCGGGAAATGTCTCCTAGTGCTTCCACTGAGCCCTGGTAGCTTGCTACTGCTCCGGAACACTTAGGCTGGCTGGCATGTGTCCTTCTTCGTTCCTGTGTCTGTCCCTTCGGGGAAATGTCACGCGATGAATACCGGAGTCCTGTTAGCCCGCTACAGCCCGGTTCACCGGAGTCCTGTTAGCCCAGTGCTACAGCCTGGATTCACTCGCTGATGACCGACACGTTCGATGCTGGGTCATGGATGCCTGTCCCTGTAAGTTTGTGCCACTTTGGGTTTACGACTAGCCATGTCAGCCCGGGCTCCTTATCATATGGATGCTAGCGACACTATCATATACGTGTGCCAAAAGGTGCAAACGGTCCTGGGCAAAGGTAAGGCGACACCCGTGGGGATACCGTGCGTGAGGCCGCAAAGTGATATGAAGTGTTACATGCTAGATCGATGTGGCATTGAGTCGGGTCCTGACAGCTTTGGTATCAGAGCCTGACTGCCTGTAGGATTACCAAGCCAAACTGGTCGAAGTTGAGTCTAGAAATTCTTTAGTTATGTAAGGGAATTGATTGTGGGAAGGAACGTAAGGCTCTTTTACTCCTTATACCTCATGGCCTTCTGATCTGAGTCATCCTATCTTTCCTGCGGGGTTAAGGAACTAGGCTTTCTCTTCCGTCTATCAGGATCACGTGTTACTACTCCGTAGTTCCATAGGATTGGTTGACCAGAGTCATATTCCAGTTTTCGAGTACTTCCGGTATAGCCTGATTAGTACTATCTCAGAACCTTGAGTGATGATGTTGAGTATGTTACTACCCCATTTTAGCAGGATGTCTCATTCTGAGCATTTTACTGCCGTTATGCTGCCAGAATTGCCCTAGGAGCTCGAGAGTTACTAATTTCCTTGTCCTACATTCTACAGTCTATAGTAGATGCTGATCCGTCCTTGGTTTCGTTTCTCAGGATGTCATCAGTTAAGCGAAATTTTGTTGCTCGTAGCCAGAACCATGGAGATGGTAGGGATGAGGATCCTCCCGACCAACCTTCGTTGGCAGAGTTCATGTTAGAGATGGAGAGAAACAAGCGTGAGTCTAACCGCTTGTTGGCACGTATTGAGGAGAACACCGCACATCAGTTCAAAGGATCTGTGACCATTCATGACTTCATTCGCTTGCACCCACCTACCTTTCATCATTCTATTGAGCCACTTGATGCAGATGACTGGCTCCGTAGCATCACTCATAAGTTGCGTTCTGCGAACGTAGCTGAAGATGACAAGGTCACCTATGCCACATACCATCTGGAAGGTCCTGCTAGTCTTTGGTGGCAGAACTATGAGGCTATGCTTCCAGCTGGCCAGATTCCTACTTGGAGGGATTTCATTAAGGCTTTTCGCGAGCATCACATTCCCCAGGCCCTCCTTGATCGCAAGAGAGAAGAATTCCGTAGCTTCACCCAGAGTAAGATGGCTGTTGATGCTTACAGTAGAGAGTTTGAGAACCTTGCCCGCTATGCTTCAGAAGAGGTGTCCACGGACGCCAAGAAGCAGGCTAGGTTCCGGAAGGGTCTCAACCCCAAGTTGCATCGTGATCTCCACCTGCATCATTGCGATACATTCCAAGCTCTTGTGAACAAGGCCATTAATGCAGAGACAGCTCAGCTCACTTACGAGGAGTCTCGTAAGCACACACGTGATTTGGGATCTTCCTCCGGTTCTAGTTCTCAGAAGCGCCGGATTTGGGTTCCGAACACCGCTCTTCCTCCCGGATATTCACCAAGGCCATCTCATGTGGTGTCTCCCCCAGCTCAGTCATATGATCCACCCAGGCCTACTGGTAGACCGCTTGTCAGTGCGGGTCCACGTCCAACTTCAGGGACTTGCTTCACATGCGGGAAGCCAGGACACTATGCACGTGACTGCTCTCAGACTAGTTATGCTCCACCCCAGCCCGAGAAGTCTATTGACCTTGGTAAGCCATCACGCAAGATGATCATTGTCAAGTCAGCCCCCATTGAACATGGACGTGTGCATCACGTCTCAGCTAAAGACGCTCATGATGATCCGGATGTCGTTCTTGGTACACTCCTTGTCAATTGTCATCCAACATCGGTTCTGTTCGATACTGGAGCATCTCATTCTTTCATTTCTGAAGGCTATGCTCGTTTGCACGACATGTCATTTTGTGATATGCCAACACCACTTGAAATCCAAACCCCAGGGTCTAGATGGCAAACCACCAGAATCATCTATGGTAATGAAATCCTTGTTGATAGACTTGTATTTCTTGCATCACTTGTAGGCCTCAAGTCCTCAGATATTAACATCATCTTGGGTATGGACTGGATGACATCTCATCATGCCAGGATTGATTGTTACACCAGATCTGTTCAGTTTACACACCCATCTGGCAAGATAGTCACTGTCTCCACCAGAGTTGCAAAGCGTCAGCTCTATTCACTTAATGCCAGCCCTCTTCCAGACCTTGACGATATCCCGGTAGTCCGTGACTTTCCGGATGTCTTCCCAGAGGAACTGCCAGGTGTTCCACCTGACAGAGATGTAGAGTTCGTCATAGATCTTATCCCAGGAACCGCCCCAATTTCTAGGAGACCTTACAAGATGGCACCCTTAGAACTAGCCGAGCTTAAGAAACAACTTGATGAGTCCTTGCAAAAGGGTTTCATCCGTCCTAGTTCTTCTCCTTGGGCTTGCCCCGTCCTCTTCGTCAAGAAAAAGGATGGTACGGACCGGATGGTTGTAGATTATCGTCCCGTTAATTTGGTCACTATAAAGAACAAATATCCGCTCCCCAGGATCAACGATCTGTACGATCAGCTCGTTGGATCCTCAGTCTTCTCCAAGATGGATTTGAGGTTAGTCTACCACCAAATCAAGAACCAAAGCTGTCAGGACCCCGACTCAATGCCACATCGATCTAGCATGTAACACCTCATATCACTTTGCGGCCTCACGCACGGTATTCCCACGGGTGTCGCCTTACCTTTGCCCGGGACCGTTTGCGCCTTTTGGCACACGTATATGATAGTGTTGCTAGCATCCATATGATAAGGAGCCCGGGCTGACATGGCTAGTCGTAAACCCAAAGTGGCACAAACTTACAGGGACAGGCATCCATGACCCAGCAACGTCGGTCATCAGCGAGTGAATCCAGGCTGTAGCACTGGGCTAGCAGGACTCCGATGAACCGGGCTGTTGCGGGCTAACAGGACTCCGGTATTCATCGCGTGACATTTCCCCGAAGGGACAGACACAGGAACGAAGAAGGACACATGCCGGCCAGCCTAAGTGTTCCGGAGCAGTAGCAAGCTACCATGGCTTAGTGGAAACACTAGGAGACATTTCCCGGTAAGAGAGGCTACTAAGGATAAACAACTAGATAGTCAGATCCCACACATACCAAGCATTTCAATAACATACACACAATATGCTCGATATGTGCAAATACAACATGGCATCATAACATGACTCTACGACTCAAGTATTTATTCATTAGGCTCCGAGGAGCGAGATATTACAAACATGGGTCTCACGACCCAACATTCAGAGCATACAAGTCAAAGCACATGCGGAAGCTAACATGTCTGAGTACAGACATCTACAAAAGAAAAAGGCTTAGAAGCCTGACGATCTACCAGATCCTGCCGAGGGCACAAGATCGTAGCTGAGGTAACAAGCTAAACATCGAAGTCCATGCGGAACTACTAGCGAGACTGAAGTCTCTCTGCAAAAATGTAAAATAGGCAAACGTGAGTACAAATGTACCCAGCAAGACTTACATCAGAACTATCTACATATGCATCATTATCAACAAAGGGGGTGGTGGAGTTTAACTGCAGCAAGCCAGCTTTGACTCGGTGGCTATCCTAAACTACGACTGCAATGTAACTCTTTTGAGGTGGCGCACACGAGTCCACATATTCACCATATCAATACACCACTATGGATCCGTCCCGTCTCCCTACGAGAACGCCATCCATAGCACTCACACTTATCTTGCGTATTTTAGAGTATCCACTTTCACTTGTCTATGAACTATGCAAGGGGTCAATGTTTCCATATCCGAGGAATCCGGCTATTCGAATAGATAATGATAACCCTGCAGGGGTGTACTTCTTCACACACGCTCTCGCCACTTATCGCCCTGTACACGTCATGTACCTCGGCAACCTTCAAGCGGAAGCCGGGCGAGGGAGTCGGCCATGACCTACCTAAACACTCAAGTATCTCGTCCAGGTTTATCGCCTATTTGGGTTCCATCCGCAAGGAGATCCGGCCGGGGTGTCGCTCACGGCCCCAAACGATATGTGCAGGGTTCCCAAGTCCACCATCCGGGTGCCACTTGGTACACCGGGCCACTGTGCCTAGTCTGTCCCAAGCCCACCTGTACCGGGTGCCACTTGGTAGACTACTAACACTACCTACAAACACCAGAAACTAGTTGCAACTCCTGGACAGAGAACAAGGGTGATTAAGAAGCCGAGAGGGGCACTTAAGCATTCCAATGCGTGGTAGTAGCTGATCATGGATCACAAACACAGAACTCAGTTCCTGAGGACAGCTACAATGAGACAACCCACCATGTACTCCTACATGGCCTCTCACCGCTACCTTTACCAAATCGTGTTCACACACTTAGCTCACACACAGTAGGACATGTTCACACACCTCCGATTCATCCCCGATGAATCAGACCTGACTCAACTCTAAGAAGTAGCAGGCATGACAAACAAGCATGAATGAGTAGGCACATCTGGGCTCAAACAACTCCTACTCATGCTAGTGGGTTTCATCTATTTATTGTGGCAATGACAGGTCATGCAGAGGATAAAAGGGGTTCAACTACCGCAACAAATAACAGATATGTCGTTGTTGTCCTAATGCAGTAAAAGAGAGCTGGAGCGAGAGAGTGGGATTGTATCGGAATGAACAAGGGGGTTTTGCTTGCTTGGCACTTCTGAATATAATATAGCTCTTCATCGGTGTCATCGATCTCATCGTCGGAACCACGTCTACTGAGGGGGAACAATTACCGGCAACAGAGAGGAAACACAATCAATGCAATGCAACAAAATGATGCATGAATGTGACATGGCATTATGCTGTTGATTGAGCTAATGCAACTAAAAACAAGTTAAATGAAGTTGGTTTGAACACTAGGTTCAAATTCAAACTCCATATGTGATTTCTTAAATGCCATTTAATTGAATTGTCCAAAACAGTAGTCATAAGTTGTTCTAACATGCATGAAAATGGTACAGATGGATAGATTGGATTTTTCTGATCATTTTTCATATATAATTTATTTCATTTGGAGTTACGGTTGAATTTCTATGATTTTTAGAAGTTTATACTATTTTCTGAAATTTCCTGAATTATTTTAAATCCAGAAAATGGTTAACTGCGTCAGCATGACGTCAGGGTGACGTCAGTAGGTCAAAGGCGCCAGCCCAGGTCAAACCTGACGGCTGGGACCCACAAGTCAGTGACTGTGGCTAATCCTAATATAACTTAAACCTCACCTAGTTTAATTAGTCGGGCCGGGCCCGCATGTCAGTGAGTCAGTGGCTTAACTAAAATTAGTTATTAATTTAACCAAAAGTTAGCAGGGGCCGGGCCCACCTGTCAGTGACCCTGGGGAAGTAAAACAGGGTCAAATCCCGGGTCAGTGGGGTCAAACCCACCGGCGGCTTGACGCCAGCGAGGCCAGCCGCGGTGGCGAGCCTCGGGTTTGTGTCTCCGGCGACCAAACGGCCGGCGGAGGGCATCTACGTGATGCAGATGCACGTCCGCATCGGGTGGGGGTGGCAGCTGGGCCTGGGGTGGCCGGAGTTGTCGCCGGTGATGACCTTGGCGGTCGCCGGAGTTCGGACGAGGTCGGCTCCGATGCTAGGGGGCACGGCGAGGCGCGTGAGGAGTGCTACGGGCTCGTGCGAGTGCGGCGGAGACGATGACGTGCTCAGGATCGATCCAACGTGGCTGTGGCCACGACGGTGATGTGCGGTGGCGGCGGCGGGTGCGGCCGAGCTCGGTGCTATTGCTGTGGTGCTCGAGAGCGAGAACGGGAAGGGGGAGGAGGAAGAGGAGCTCACGGGGAGGTGGTTGAAGCAGACGGCGAGCTCAGGGAAGCCCTGTGGACGACGAATCGGGCGGCGGTATCCGGCGGCCGTGGACAGGGAAGAAGGGTCGCGGCGTCGTCTTGGGGTCCTCCGGCCTTGCGTGGGTCGGTGGAGAGGTGCTCGGGTTCTAGGCGGAGCTCGTGGGCTGGTCAGAGAAGCGAGGGGGAGGCGGTGGCCGCGGCAGCAGCAAGCGGCGGCGACGGGCTCCGCTCGGGCGCGTGAGGGAGAGAGAGCAGAGGAGGGAGAGGAGCGAGGGAGAGCGCGAGGGGTTCCAGGGAGAGTGAGAGAGAGGCCAGGGGTGTCATGGCGTCTCCAGGCGCATCGAGGAGGGAGGCAACCAGGCAGGAGGTGGCCAAGCGCGACGGCGGTGCTCGCCACCGAGCTGCTTCGTGCGCTGGCACGGGAAGAAGACAGGCATGCCCCTGGTGGTTGGGCTGCACAGTGTTGGGCTGTCCAGGTGGGCTTCGGTGAGCGCCAGGTAAGTTTCCAGGTGAGTTTCTGTTCCTGTTTTCTATTTTGTTTAATCTGTTTTGATTTGATTTTATACCAAATCATTTTATATAAATCCTGAAATTAAATATGGGCAATAACTGAATTATCTCAGAGGCCCTTAGATATTTCCAGAATTGTTGGAGTATTTAATAATATTATTAGCAATTAAATGCCCCAATTCAAATATTTATGACTTAAATTCAGTGCCCAACTTGTTCCCTAAAAATGTTCATTATTTTTGGTAGGGATCAAAACCATTGCCAAAAATATCAAACATCAAAGAAGAGCATTTTGGGTTCTTGAATGCAGTTTATTTAAGCTGGACCTATTTGGATTTCAAGGTGCTAGGGTTTGATCATCCCCCATTTCAAAGTTTCATAGAATTTAAACATGATGCACACATGAAGCTAGCCCAGTGCATTGCTAGAAGCTAGGGATGTGACAACTCACCCCCACTAAATGAGAATCTCGTCCCGAGATTCAAGACGTGAGGTAAGAGGAAAGGGGGTCACAAAACTATCACAATCTTCATGATCCATTTGCCCTTCTTGAAGATGTTGACTCATTGCTTCAAATTGATCTTGACGTCTTTGCTTTCGAGATCTTTATTCAGTATGACAACGAGGGGAAAGGGACAACTCCAGAAGAATCGATCTTTTCAAAGATCGAGCAACTCAGGGTCAACTCATGGAGTGAGGCATTGAAACATCTCTTGAGCTGACACACAAAACACACATCAAGAGGGATGGAAAGATGACGGAGAATCAATTTGGTAGGAAACAATTCCACGCTGAAGTAGGATGCTGCATGGTTCCAAAGTAGCGAGGAGTTGAGTTGCCACGATACCATAACGGGGCACCTTAGGGAAGGCGACTCGTAGAAATATCCCCTTAAGTGGCAAAAAGAATTACCTTTGATTCAGAGATCAATGAAACTCTTTATACCAGCTTAAGGCAAATTACAATCGATCATTTGGAGAAGTTCGAAAGATTGGCATACTCAGTTTGGAAAGGAAACTAGAGTTATAAGACAACTTGACAAACGGAAGGCACATTCCAATTGATACCGAGAATATAACCTAGTGACTGAGCGTGCTCTCAAGAACTTGAGCATTTCCATATTCATCAAGGTTTTACCAACATCCGTGTCGAGGATCCTGGCAACACATCATACTACCATGATGAATAACGACGAAGGATGCAGATGCAAAGGAAAGATAACACTTTCTCAGATTTCACCTTGGCGAGGCCAAGGAAAGAAAATCTGGATGATCGACCGAGAGACATTTAGCACTCCGCTTCTAATGTTCTCCTTGTTGTGCTAGCGTAACCCATTTATTGAAATGGTTTGGTATCTAGAACATCAAGTAAAAGGTCGGACTTCGGGAACACAAGAATCCATAAGGAATAACTACGGAAGTAAATCCTACGAAATCCTTATGGGGAGGTGGCCAACTTCCTCAATCAATATACTACAATAATGGGTCTTCCGGCTGGGTGTGTTGGCCACGACATCCACTTTACCGGGTTACAGAGAGACCAATATTATAGTACTTGGAAAATGTTTCAACCATCAAGTCTGCCTGAGATTCAGATCTGGTTGGTGTCAGAATATTCCAGACTTATCAAGTCTAGAAGAAAAAACGGAAGTTTGCAACACAAATCGACGAGATGACATTGCGAGATTCTCGGGGGATGAACTACGATAGCAAGCTCCAAAACATGAGTTGGTTCTGCTACATACATGTGAACACGTTGTCCAAGACAAGCATGACCACGTAGTAGTCTTATAATGAAACACTACCGAGTTCAGGTGGGGAACCATCATCAAGGATTTCGAAGTCTTTACGCGCGCTAGACTTCTTTTCCTTGAACAAATCAATCAATGGCTTAGTGTGCTACGGAGTTCATATGGAACGAAGATGATCAGTCTAACAGACCACAGAATACTTTGCACGTGCATGACTGACTTGGGATGATTCCGGAGGAGGTAAAACAAGCCTTCTCAAACTCATGGCGGCAACTTGCATCAAATGCACATGAATTAGAGGGACTCACTTCTTTCGCCCAAACATATGCTTCACGAACGGGTCATGAAGATAACGCTTATAGAAGTTTCCAATACTAGCTGGATGTTCAACACAAATCCTGGAGAAGATAACAATGTTGCTGATGGGCTCAACAAAATTCCTCCAGGTTTCCACATAAGTGAAATTCCAGAATTATGTGAACAAGGTGATAGCATTGGCCAGTCCCAAAGGATACAATGGTGTATGCCCGAGGAATCAACCACGAGTAAGACAACATTATGAACATCGCTGGTTCTGATTTGATTTGACGATATCGCATACTCAAATCAAAGATTGGGTAAGATGATAGGTCCATAAACTGATCACGGGGGTCAATAGATGAAAATACCATCTTTCTTCAACACACATACAAAATATCCCTTGGAATGAACTGAGTTGGACAAGCTTTTATCTTCCAACTCTCCAAGTTATTGTTTAGCTTAACCAACTAGCTCAGGGTATCCAACACCGAATCTTGGAGAATGGGTGGTTTACAAGAAACCAACTTGATCACGAGCTCAACATAGCGGTCAGGTGACACCCTAGTGATACCTCCGAGAAGACATTCAGAGAATCACGAACCACTGATATGTTACTAAGCTCGAGATCAATCTTGCTTTTCAAGGCAAGACGATATGACCAGAAGAGCGAGAGATTGACACAATCCTAACTCATTGATCGAGGAGTGCACCAGAAATAAGGACTAGGTAGCACGATCAACCTTAGGGTGATGATTCAATAATCAACACGCTAAGGGTGAGATTATTTTCCATTTCACACATCACGATTCACTTGTCGGCATTCCGGTTGCGATAACACGGAACCGAGGAATGAATAATGAGGGCGAGAAGTATCACTGCGTCAAGACTTCACAAGAGCTGGTGCAATTCTCATGAAAATCCTGACATGAAGGGGATAATACTCCAGGGTAGAACAGAATCAAAGCTGGATTGTCATTTTGATCTGCGGAGTACAACTGCTTTGACCCAATCCTGGATATGGATGGGGTTCTGGAGTTTGTTTCTCCTAGTCATTCCGGAATAGAATGGCTTGATGGACCACAAGAGTAATAGGCATCGATGAACGAATGCACACATACTCTTGACTATCAATTGATAGACGAGGTCAGAAGACAACTAAAATGGGACAACTCAAAAGAACATATGATTTCTAAGTTGTGGATGCATGGATTAGCATGTCGAACCAAATTTAACATATTTCTTCCGGATAACCCATGCAGAAAAGTAGAACTGGCAGAGTCACGATGTAGAATGGAGAACTCATCAAGAGCACTCTCATTGTGATCTTTTGGTTCAAAAGAACTCCTGCCAAGAATGGTTCATGGTATTTGGAAGAACGATATACCATGGACCTCGAGGACTTTCGCAAAGGTTACTAATAACCTAAAGGAACTAGCAAACACTATCAACATGAGGTAAGTAGGGTGAATCTCGGGTTCAAAACCCAGGGAGTAGAATACCTACTACTAAGTGGCATCATGGAATGCTTTCGAGAATAAAGGCCAGAATCATCACACTGGGAACACAAAACATGGCTAAATTACTAGGTGATACTCTAGACACCTAGGGTCATAATAATAACTCCAACATATATGTCGAGGCAATAGAGTACCTCAACTCACTAGTTGGTGTGGTTAATCTAGCCCAAAAGGACATCAGGAACGGGAGGAAGGGATTTTGCAAATGCTTCAGACTATTTAGAAACCTGGGATGACTCGGACAGCATAACGGCTGTAAATGCTCGAAAAGATTGGAGACATGCTACAAAAATGGTGGCATAGCCACTCAGAAGCACAATATCAAGGTTTCCAGATCAATAGTTAACATACGGAAGTAGTAGGAACTTAACTGAAGCTTAAATCCATCAATCCTATAAATCTACGGATTAGTAACACGTGATCCTAATAGAAAGGAGAGAAGGCCTAGTTCTTAAACCCCGTAGAAGGGAAGAGGATGACTCAGATCAGAAGGCCATGAGGTAAAGGAGTAAAAAGAGCCTTACGTTCCCTTCCCCAATCAATTCCCCTACATATAACTAAAGCATTTCTAGACTCAACTTCGACCAGTTTGGCTTGGTAATCCTACAGGGAGTCAAGCTCTGATACCAAAGCTGTCAGGACCCCGACTCAATGCCACATCGATCTAGCATGTAACACTTCATATCACTTTGCGGCCTCACGCACGGTATCCCCACGGGTGTCGCCTTACCTTTGCCCGGGACCGCTTGCGCCTTTTGGCACACGTATATGATAGTGTCGCTAGCATCCATATGATAAGGAGCCCGGGCTGACATGGCTAGTCATAAACCCAAAGTGGCACAAACTTACAGGGATAGGCATCCATGACCCAGCATCGAACGTGTCGGTCATCAGCGAGTGAATCCAGGCTGTAGCACTGGGCTAACAGGACTCCGGTGAACCGGGCAGTAGCGGGCTAACAGGACTCCGGTATTCATCGCGTGACATTTCCCAGAAGGGACAGACACAGGAACGAAGAAGGACGCATGCCGGCCAACCTAAGTGTTCCGGAGCAGTAGCAAGCTACCAGGGCTCAGTGGAAGCACTAGGAGACATTTCCCGGTAAGAGAGGCTACTAAGGATAAACAACTAGATAGTCAGATCCCACACATAGCAATACACATTACACGTACGCATAACATGCAAGTATGTGCTGTACAACATGGCATCACAGCATAACTCAACAACTCATATAGATAAAGGCTCAGAAGAGCCATCATAGCATTTATTATAAACAGGGGTCACATGACCCAACATTGAGAGCACACAAGCAACAAGCGGAAGCATTACATGTCTGAGTACATACATCTACAAATGAAAAAGGCTGAAGAGCCTGACTATCTTCAACGTCCGATCAAGATCGTAGCTGAGGTACAAGCTACTTGTCGAAGCCCACGAGAACACTAGTAAGACTGAAGTCTCCACTGCAAAAACATAAATAAAGTACCATGAGTACAAAGGTACTCAGCAAGACTTAAATCAGATCCTATCATACATGCACTTGTATCAAGAGGGTAATGTGGGGTTTAGTTGCAGCAAGCCAGCTTTGACTCTGTGGCTATCCTGTTCTACGACTACCAGAACTTCTTTGAGGTGATATGGCGCACACGAGTCCACTAATCACCACACAATACACTACTATGGATTCATCCCCGTCTCCCTACGAGAAGGCCATCCATAGCACTCACACTTGTCTAGAGCATTTTAGAGTATCCACTTCAAGTTGTCTATGTACCATGTAAGCATCCAAGAAGTCCATAAACGCGGACCCGGCTATTCGAATAGATCATGTTAACCCTGCAGGGGTGTACTTCTTCACACACGCTCTCGCCACTTACCGCCATGTACACGTCATGTATCTCGGCAACCTTCAAGCGGAAGCCTGGCGAGGGTGTCAGCCACGACCTGACTAACCACACAAGACTCTAGCCCAGGTTTATCACCTATTCGGGTTCCATCCGCAAGGAGATCCGGCCGGGGTGTCGCTCACGGCCCCAAACGATGTGTGCAGGGTTCCCGAGCCCACCATCCGGGTGCCACTCGGTACACCAGGCCACGTGTGCCTAGTCTGTCCCAAGCCCACCCTGCCGGGTGCCACTTGGTAGAAAAATAACACTACCTACAAACACCAGAAACTAGTTGCGACTCTTGGACAGAGGTCAAGTTGGTTAATAAGTCGAGAGGGGCACTTAAGCATTCCAATGTGTGGTAGTATCGAGTCATTGGGCAACATACATAGAACTCAGTGCTTAAGGATGGTTCCAGTGAGACAACCCACCATGTACTCCTACATGGCCTCTCACCGCTACCTTTACCAAATCGTGTTCACACATTCACTCTAAGCATCAGAACATAGAGCACTGTACTCCAATTCATTCCCAATGAATCAGACCTAACACAACTCTAAGCAATAGCAGGCATAGCATGGTAGGAACACAACATTGCTCAATCAACTCCTACACATGCTAGTGGGTTTCAACTATTTACTGTGGCAATGACAAGTCATGGAGAGGAATGGGTTCAACTACCGCAGCACAAAGTAGCAGATGAATCGTTGTTGTCTTAATGCAATAACTGAGAGCAGGAGCGAGAGAGTAGGATTGTATCGGAATGAACAAGGGGGTCTGCTTCATAGACAGGTACTCTCGAGCACTCTCCGCAGCCGGACCTATCGAGAAGGAACGGTGCGAACAATCAAAACACAAGCATATGCAACAATATTATGCATGATCATGGCATGTAGATGTGATGCTGTTTGAGCTAATGCAGCTAGCATTCATTTGCTTGAAGTCCATTTGAATCAAGAATTCAAATGCAACTCCAAGCTTAGTCTTTATAAATGCCATTTATGTGTTTTCACCTATACAGCATGTATAAGTTGGTTTGTCATGCATGAAACTAGTACAGATGGAAAGGTTGCACTTTTCTGATAATTTTTCATATATAAATCATTTCAATCTGAGCTACGGTTGAATTTCTATGATTTTTGAAGTTTGAATCATTTTCTGGAATTTCCTGATTAATTTAAATCCAGAAAATGAATAAATGCGTCAGCATTATAGAGACATGACGTCAGCGAGTCAACCGTGGCTGACTGGGTCAAACCTGACGTGTGGGGCCACACGTCAGTGACACGGGTTAAACAGGGGGGTTTAGTTTAGTTTAATTAAAGATTAGGGGGCACTGGGCCCACATGTCAGCGTCAGGGGTTAGGTTAGTTGGTGATTAGCTTAAGCAAATCACCTGACGGCGGGGTCCACCTGTCAGGCCGGCGAGGTCGTCGCCGGCGACCACGGGACACGGCAGTGTCCGCGATACAGGCCACGGGGACGGCGTCGGAGAGCACCGGGGCGTAGCCCGGGCTCTCGCGCATCTGGTGGAGCAGTTAGGGGGAGCTGGGGTGGCCGGAGCTCGCCAGAGCAGAGCTCGCGGCAGCGGCCGGAGCTCGGGCTCTTGCGAGCACGCGGCTACGGTGTACGGGGAGGCAGGAGAGGAGGGGGAACCGACGCGGGAGAGCTCACAAGGGACCGGAAGAGACGACGACGAGCTCGGGGAAGGCGCTGATGGCGGCGAGCGGCAACGGAGATCCACGGCGGCCGGAGGTGATGAAGGCGACGGCGACGGCTCCATGGGGCGTCCGGAGGTGCGTGGCTCGACGAGGAGGTAAAGGGGGTCGTGGCGGAGCTCGTGGACTCTACGGAGGGGCGAGGGAACGGCGGGGAGCGCGTCGGCGGTGAGCTGCGGTGGCGGCAGCGCGTCGGGCGCGGGGAGAGGGAGAGGTCCAGGGGAGGAGGGAGAGCGAGAGAGAGTGGGAGAGGACCGGGGCGGCGCGTGGCGACGTTCGGGGCATCCAGACGAGGAGGGAAGGGGGCAGGCAGGCAGGGAGGGAGGAGGTGGCCGGGCGCGTGGCCGCGGCCGGCTGTTGCGCGGGCACGCAGCTGCTTTGGGCGAGGGGGAGGAAGACGACAGAGGAGGCCAGGTGGGCTGGGCTGGCCAACTGGGCCGGCCAGGCCGCACAGGAACGGGCTGCATAGGGGGGTAGGCGCTAGGTAAGTTTTTCTCCTGATTTGTTTCTCTTTTCTATTTTTCTGACATTTGTTTGATTTAATAAAAATACTAAATCATTTCATTTACTTATGCCAATTTTTGTAGGAACTAGTGATATTATTCTAGAGCTCCTTAGCAAATGGCATAATTTTTGGATATATATTATATATAACACAAATATATATCCAATGCAAATAATTATGCATTAATTCCAAATGACCAAAATAAATATCTATGAGCTCCTAAAAATATTTGTTTGAATTTTACCTCTGACCAATATTTTCAGAGAGCAACATGAACATTTTTCTTGGACCTTTTTGGAGCAATTTTTATTTGGGTCATTTCCAAAAAATGATTCTGAGGGTTTCACAAATCCCCATTTCCAATTTAAATGGAATTTAAACATGATGCACAAATGACTAGCTAGTCTAGGTCTACTAGGGATGTGACAACTCGCCCCCACTTCAAAAATCTCGTCCCGAGATTCAGGGGTCGACGGAAAGAAGGTGGGGTACTCTAATCGAAGACGATCTTCTCGCTCCCAGGTAGCTTCTCTCTCGGAATGATGAGACCACTGAACCTTGAGAAACTTGATGTTCTGACGTCGGGTAACATGCTCTGCTTGATCAAGAATGCGAACCGGGTACTCTCGGTATGCCAGGTTATCTTGGAGATCAAGCGTTTCGTGGCCCACTCCGCGGATAGGATCCGAGAAGCAACGCCTGAGTTGAGAAACGTGGAAGACATCATGAACTCGAGAAAGATGTGGGGGTAGTTCCAACTGGTAGGCAACCTCTCCTCGTTTAGCGAGAATGCGAAAAGGACCAATGTAACGAGGAGCCAACTTGCCCTTGATACCGAAACGATGGGTACCCTTCAAAGGAGTAACCGAAGGTAAGCTTTGTCGCCAACTTCATAAGTCATATCCTTATGATGATGATCATACTGGCTCTTTTGAGGAGACTGGGCTGTTTTCAAATTCTCACGAATGATGCGAACTTGCTCTTCTGCCTCCTGGATCATGTCCGGTCCAAAGAATTGTCTTTCACCGGTTTCTGACCAGTTCAAAGGTGTTCGACATCTTCATCCATAGAGAATCTCAAAAGGAGCTTTCTTAAGGCTGGATTGATAGCTATTTTTATAAGCAAACTTGGCAAAAGGAAGACATTTCTCCCAATCCATACCAAATGAGATAATGCAAGCTCTAAGCATGTCTTTGAGGATTTGGTTGACCCGTTCCACATGACCAGTCGATTGAGGGTGGAAAGCGGTACTGAAGGAAAGATGGGTTCCCATGGCAGATTGGAAGCTCTCCCAGAAATGAGAAGTGAAAAGACTACCACGGTCTGAATTGATCTCTAGTGGAACACCATGAAGTGACACTATTCGAGAAATATATAAGTCAGCGAGCTGACTAGCGGTGATACTCTCTCGAACAGGTAGGAAGTGCGCCACTTTGGAGAGACGATCAATGACTACGAAGATAGCGTTATTCCCTTTCTTGGTCCTGGGAAAGCCGGTGATGAAATCCATACCAACTTTATCCCATTTCCATTCAGGAATGGCTAAAGGCTGAAGGGTGCCAGCAGGTCTTTGATGCTCTGCCTTAACGCGACAACAAACGTCACAGTTAGTGATAAACTGAGCAATTTCTCTCTTCATCCTAGTCCACCAGAACCTCTGGCGTAGGTCCTGATACATCTTAGTACTACCGGGATGAATTGTGAGAGGAGATTCATGCGCCTCCTTAAGGATCAGTTGCCGAAGATGTTGCTTCTTGGGAACCACCAAACGGTTCTCGAAGAAAACAACACCTCGATCATCAATAGAGAAACTACCGGCAGCTCCCTTCTTCACGTTATCCTTGATTCGAGAAATACCCGTATCATACTGCTGGCTAGTTATGATCTGATCCTCAAGAGTAGGTTTCGCCACCAAGGTAGAAATGAATCCGTGAGGAGCAATGTGAAGGTTCCTCATGGAGAAGTGGTTGACCCTGCTGCAACATGAGATTGTTGCAATAGGATTTACAGCTTAGAGCATCAGCCATGACATTAGCTTTGCCTGGGGTGTAGGTAATCCCTAAGTCGTAATCTGAGATCAATTCCAACCAACGTCTTTGCCTAAGGTTCAAATCTGGTTGGGTGAAGATATACTTGAGACTCTGGTGATCGGTGTAGATCTCGCAACGTTTACCAAGAAGGTAATGTCGCCAAGTCTTGAGTGCATAGACTACGGCTGCAAGCTCTAGATCATGTGTGGATGCAACTGTCGAGATGCATAGGCAATCACATGACGATCCTGCATCAGAATGCAACCTAGTCCCTGTCGTGAGGCGTCGCAGTAGATAACAAAGTCTTTAGTGAAATCCGCTGGCACAAGTATGGGAGCAGAAGTCAGGCGTCTTATCAGTTCCTGAAAATTGTACTCACACTGTGGGGACCACTCAAACTTTTTATCTTTCTTGAGAAGTTCCGTGAGGGGTTTGGCTACTTTGGAGAAGTTTTCAACAAAGCGGCGACAATAGCTGGCTAGACCAAGGAAACTCCTAACTTGTTTAATGGTTTCGGGTGGAGTCCAATCAAGAACGGCCTTAACTCTCTCAGGATTGACAGCAATGCCCTTACCAGATATCACGTGGCCCAGATAGGTCACTTTTGGCAACCAAAATTCACACTTGGAGAACTTGGCATAAAGGCGGTGCTCTCTGAGTTTCTCTAGCACAAGTCTAAGATGTTCGGCATGCTCTTCCTCATTCTTCGAGTAAATAAGAATGTCATCGAGGTAAACCACGACGAATTTATCTAAGTACTCCATGAAGATCGAGTTCATCAAGCGGGAGAAAGTGGCTGGGGCGTTGGTTAGGCCGAAGGACATAACGGTGTACTCGTACTGGCCATAACGAGTGACAAAAGCCGTTTTGGGAATGTCCCCATTTCTGATCTTGATTTGGTAGTAGCCTAACCTCAAATCCATCTTGGAGAAGACTGAGGATCCAGCGAGCTGATCATACAGATCGTTGATCCTGGGGAGCGGATACTTGTTCTTTATCATGACCAAATTAACGGGACGATAATCTACAACCATCCGGTCCGTACCATCCTTCTTCTTGACGAAGAGGACGGGGCAAGCCCAAGGAGAAGAACTAGGATGGATGAAACCCTTTTGCAAGGACTCATCAAGTTGTTTCTTAAGCTCATCTAGTTCTAAGGGTGCCATCTTGTAAGGTCTCCTAGAGATTGGAGCAGTTCCTGGAATAAGATCTATGACGAACTCTACATCTCTGTCAGGTGGAACACCTGGCAGTTCCTCTGGAAAGACATCCGGAAAGTCACGGACTACCGGGATATCGTCAAGGTCTGGAAGAGGGCTGGCATTAAGTGAATAGAGCTGACGCTTTGCAACTCTGGTGGAGAAAGTGACTATCTTGCCAGATGGGTGTGTAAGCTAAACAGATCTGGTATAACAATCAATCTTGGCATGATGAGCTGTCATCTAGTCCATACCCAAGACGATGTTAATATCTGAGGACTTGAGGGCTACAAGTGATGCAAGAAAAACAAGTCTATCAACAAGGATTTCATTACCATAGCTGATTCTAGTGGTTTGCCATCTAGACCCTGGGGTTTGGATTTCAAGTGGTGTTGGCATATCACAAAACGACATGTCATGCAAACGACCATAGCCTTCAGAAATGAAAGAATGAGATGCTCCAGTATCGAATAGAACCGATGTTGGATGACAATTGACAAGGAGTGTACCAAGACAACATCTGGATCATCATGAGCGTCTTTAGCTGAGACGTGATGCACACGTCCACGTTCAGTGGGGGCTGACTTGACACTGATCATCTTGCGTGATGGCTTACCATGACCAACAGACTTCTCAGGCGGGGGTGGAGCATAACTAGTCTGAGAGCAGTCACATGCATAGTGTCCTGGCTTCCTGCATGTGAAGCAAGTCCCTGAAGTTGGATGTGGACCCGCATTAACAAGCGCTCTACTAGTAGGCCTGGGTGGAGCATACGACTGAGCTGGGGGAGGCACCACATGAGATGGCCTTGGTGAATATCCGGGAGGAAGAGCGGAGTTTGGAACCCAAATCCGGCGCTTTTGAGAACTAGAATCGGAGGAGGATCCCAAATCACGGGTGTGCTTACGAGACTCCTCGTAAGTGAGCTGAGCTGTCTCTCCATTGATTGCCTTGTTCACAAGAGCTTGGAATGTATCATAATGATGTAGGTGGAGATCACGACGCAACTTTGGGTTGAGACCCTTCCGGAACCTAGCTTGCTTCTTGGCGTCCGTGGACACCTCTTCTGTGGCATAGCGGGCAAGGTTCTCAAACTCTCTACTGTAAGCATCAACAGCCATCTTACTCTGGGTGAAACTACAGAACTCTTCTCTCTTGCGATCGATGAGGGCTTGGGGAATGTGATGCTCGCGAAAAGCCTCAATGAAATCCTTCCAAGTAGGAATCTGACCAGCTGGAAGCATAGCCTCATAGTTCTGCCACCAAAGACTAGCAGGACCTTCAAGGTGGTATGTGGCATAGGTGACCTTGTCATTTTCAGCTACGTTTGCGGAACGCAGCTTATGAGTGATGCTACGGAGCCAGTCATCTGCATCGGATGGCTCAATAGAATGATGAAAGGTGGGTGGGTGCAAGCGAATGAAGTCATGAATGGTAGCAGACCCTTTGAACTGATGTGCGGTGTTCTCCTCGATACGTGCCAACAAGTGGTTAGACTCACGCTTGTTTCTCTCCATCTCTAACACGAACTCTGCCAATGAAGGTTGGTCGGGAGGATCCTCATCCCTACCATCTTCGTGGTTCTGGCTACAAGCAACAGAACTTCGCTTTACTGATGACATCCTGAGAAACGAAACCAAGGACGGAATCAACATCAACTATAAGCTATAGAATGTAGGACAAGGAGATCTAGCCATGTTTTGTGTTCCCAGTGTGATGATTCTGGCCATCATTCTCAAAAGCTTCTCGTGATGCCACTTAGTTAGTAGGCATTCTATTCCGGGCTTCTTGACCCAAGATTCACTCTACTTACCTCGTGTTGATAGTGCTGCTAGTTTGTTTAGGATATTAGTAACCTTTGCGATAGTCCTCGAGGTCCGTGGTATATCGTTCTTCCAAATACCATGAACCATTCTTGGCAGGAGTTCTTTTGAACCCAAAGATCACAACCAGAGTGCTCTTGATGAGTTCTCCATTCTATATTGTGAATCTGCCAGTCTTACCTTCTCTGCATGGGTAATCTAGAAAAACCTGTTGAACTTGGTTTGACATACTAATCTATGCATCCACAACTCAGAAAGATATATGTTCCTTTGAGTTATCCCTCTTCAGTCGTATTCCGATCTTCATCTATCAATTGATAGTTAGGAGTAATTGTGCATTCGTGTTATCGATGCTTATTATTCTTGTGGTCCATCAAGCCATTCTATTCATGATGACTAGGAGAAACAAACTCCAGTACCTCGTCCACATTCAGGATTGGGTCAAAGTAGTTGTTTTCCGCAGATCAAAATGCCAATCCAGCTTCTGCTCTGTTCTACCTTGAAGTATTACGTTCTTTATGTCAGGATTGCCATGAGAATTGCACCACCTCTTATGAATTCTTTATGCAGTGATACTTCTCGCCATCATTTTCATCTCTCGGTTCTGTGTTGTTGCAACCGGAATGCCGACAGGTGAATCATGATGTGTGAACTCAATACTCCTAGCAATTGTGTTGCTTGGTAGTTAATGGACAATAATTTCATTCTTAATGTGTTGATTATTGAATCATCATTCTAAGATTGATCGTGCTACCTAGTCCATTCTCCTGGTGCACTCCTCGATCAATGAGTTAGGATTACTTCAAATCCTCACTCTTGTGATCATATCGTCTTGCCCTGAAAAGCAAGATTGTTCTCGAGCTTAGAAACATATTAGTGGTTCGTGATATTCTGAATATCTTCTCGGAAGTATCACCAGGTTGTCTCCTGACTACTATGTTGAGCTCGTGATCAAGTTGGTTTCTTGTAAACCACCCCTTCTCCAAGTGTCTGTGTTGGATACCCCTGAGCTAGTTGGTTAAGTTAAACAACAACTTGGAGAGTTGGAAGATAAAAGCTTTGCCAAGTTTAGTTCATTCCAAAGGGATATCTTTACGTTTGTGAGTGTTGAAGAAAGATGATATATTCATCGATTGATCCTCGTGGTCAGTTGTTGGATCTATTGTCTTGTCAAAACTTTGATTTGAGTGTGGGCTATCATGAAATCAAATCAGAACCAACGATATTCTTAATGTTGTCTTACTCGTGGTTGTTTCCTCGGGCATACACCATTACATCTTTTGGTTCTGACCAATGCTATCACTTGATCTCATAATTATGGAATTCCATCTTCATGGAAACCTGGATGAATTATTGTTGAGTCAATCAGCAACATTTTTATCTCCTCCATGATTTTGTTGAACATTAAGCTAGTGTTGGAAACTTTTGAGAGCATTTTCTTCATACTATCTCATGAAGGATATGTTTGGATGAAAGAAGTGACTTTCTTTAATTCACGTGCACTAGATGTAAGTTGTCACCGTGGATCCGAGAAAGATTGGTTTTGCTTCCTCTGGAATCGTCCCAAGTCAGTCACGCCTACATGCGAAGTACTCTATGGTTTGATAGGTTGGCCGCCTCCATTCCATATGTGTTTCCTAGCACACCAAGCCACTGATTGATTTGTTCAAGGAGAAGAAGTTCCTTCTTAAGAGCAAGACTTATGCAAGGACTTTGATATCCTCGATGATGGTTCCCAACCTGAACTCGGTAGTGTTTTATTATAAGACTACTATGTGGTCATGCTTGTCTAGGACAACGTGTTCACATGTATGTAGCAGAAACAACTCATGTTTTGGAGCTTGCTATCGTAGTTCATTCCTGAGAATCTGGCAACGTCATCTCGTCGGTTTGTGTTGCAAACTTTCATTTTTCTTTCTAGACTTGATGAGTCTGGAATATCATGTTACCAACCAGATCTGAATCTCAGGCAGATATGATGGTTGGAACCTTTCCAAGAGCTATGATGTAGGTCCCGACAAGGTTGATGTTCTGGCCGACACACCTAGCCGGAAGATCTGTCATTGTAGTATTTTTTACCATCTTTCCATGAGGTTTTCGTGCGACTTATTCCAGAAGTTGTTCCTTAGAGATCCTTGTGCTCTCAGTTTCTTCGATGATTCTATAACCATTGAAATGTTGGTAACACTCTCGACTGTTGAGTTTTTCCCCAGTTACCAGAATCATTCCCAGCATTTGCATTTTTGTTCCCAGCTTGCACCTCAGTAGTTGTTGTCCAGGATCATCTTCAAAAGTGGACTTTCCATGGGTCCCATCCATCTCTGATGATAAGCTAAATCATCCATTGTGTTGTCCTCAACAAGGTGGTCCACATCATCCATTCTGGTATGAGTATGTCATTCTTTCGAATTAGTTCACACGATCGTTGGTGATTGCCTTAGGCTGGTATAAAGAATTTCAATGATCTTTGAATCAAAGGTAATTCTTCTTTCCACTTAAGGGATGATTCCTGCGAGTCACGTGCCTCAAGATGTCTCGGTATAGCATCATGGCAACCCAACTCCTCGCTACGTCGACAACGGTTCACCACCCTCTTAAGCGTGGAATCATTGTCTATCTAGTGAACCCTCGTCATTTGTTCCACTCCATCCTTATGTGTGTTTCGTGTCTCAGCTCGAGTGATGTTGCTATGTCTCATTCCATGAGTTGATCCTAAGTTGTTCGATCTTCGAGAAGATCGATCCTTCTAGAATTTTCCTTTTCTCTCGTTGCCATGTTGGTTGGAGTTCTCAGAGCAAGGCATCAAGACAATGATGGTGATCGAATCAACGTTCTTATGAAGTGCAACCTGGATCGTGAAGATTGTGTTAGTTTGCGTTCCCCTTTCATCTTACCCTACGCTTGAATCTCAGGTCGAGATTCTTGTTTAGTGGGGGTGAGTTGTCACAGCCCCAGTTCAGCCTTGCTTGACTTTGCTTGTTCATCATGCCATCATGTTTAAATTCCAAAGAAATTTGAAATGGGGACTGATAAACCCTAGCAGCAAATGAAATACAACTAGGGTCAAATTAAATCTTTTCCATCTACCCAAAATGGCCTTTAGAAAAGTTCATCAATTTTGGAATGGGTGAAAACTTCTTTCAAAAATGATGCACACATTTCTAGGACATTTATGGATTTTGGAGTTAATTCATACGTATTTGAATTTGGACAATTAATTGCTAATAATATTTTAAATGCTCAAATAATCACAAACTGAAATGTTTACTGTTGGTAATATTCCAAACAGTGACATGGAGCAGTTTCATGATTTTTGGTAATACCCTGGCATTTTTAATAAAGCCCTAAATCTACAGAATAATAGAAAACAGAAACAACACATAAAGAGAGAGAGGGAGACCTACCCGACGCCCACCTGGCCCAACTCCAGCTGGCGGCCCAGCCCACTGGCCTAAAGCGGCTGTCTTCAACCTCTGCCAGTAGGAAGAGGCGTGTCGACAGCGCGCGCGCCCGAGCTCCACCTCATGCTAGCCACCGAGGCGCCCCCGACGCGTCTGGAGACGCCCCGCAGCCCCCTCCGCCTCTCCTCTCACTCGCTGCACCCTCTTGCTCTTCCCTGCTCTTTCCTTCGTCGATCCCCAGCCTACCCGAACGGGTTCGTCGCCGCCGTTCGCCACCACCGCGGCCACCGCCTCCCCCTCGCCCCTCCGTCGTGCCCAGTAGCTCGGCTACCTCGCCCTCATCCTCTCCGCTGAGTCAAGCGACCTCGGACGCCCTGCATCACCGCCATCGATCCGTCTCCTTCATGCACGGCCGCTGGACGCCGCTCGTCGATCCGCCAACTCCGACGCTTCCCCGACCCGCTGAGATTCTCTGCGAGTCCTTTGTGAGCTCCTCTTCCGTTCTCCCTTTTTCCCCGTCGCCTCGCACGTCCCCTAGCGCTAGTGCCGCTGTGCCCGAAGCTCACCGCCGCCCAGCCGTGTCGCCGCCGTGGCCACCGTCACCTACGGCCGCGACCGAGCACACCACCGTGCTCAGCGCCACGCCAGGACCCCAAAACCCTCACCTATTGCTCCTGTTGTGCACCGAAGCCACCACTCGCGCCTCACCCGAGCTCCGGCCGCCGCGGCCAAGCTCCTCGCCATCGCTACCGGCCACCCTAGCTGCAGAAACAGCCACCGTTGGACGCGCCGTGTCATGGCCGTTCCAACGGGACCAGTCCCGCTTGCTCCCGCCGCCGGAATCGCCGGAACGACGAACGCCGCCGCGTTTGCTTACCGCCGGCGGTTAGCCGCCCGATTAGCTAACGTGGCGCAGGATTAATTAGCGCTAGTCACCAATTAGCTTAACCCCGAGGCTCAATGACAGTAGGGACCCACCGGTTTAATTAACAAGCTAACGAAATTAGTTAGGATTAGTCTAACTCGACTGGACCCACGCGTCAGCGTTGACCACGCTGACGTTGTCGTTGACTGGGCTCACAGTCAGCGACCCTAACTAGCATCGTGACACTGACCAGTGGGACCCCCTGGTCAGGTTTGACCCGGGGCAGCCCTGTTGACTCTGCTGACGTTACCCCGACGCAATGCTGACACAATTAACAATTTTCTGGATTTAAATTAAATCCAGGAAATTTCAGAAAATAATGCTAACTTCAAAAATTCATATAAAATCAACCGTAGCTCCAAATCAAACAAATTATATATGAAAAATGATCAGAAAAATCCAACCTATCCATCTGTACTGGTTTCACGCATGTTAGAGCAACCTAACCTTGCTGATTAGGTGAAACATGATAATGCACTTATATGAGTTCATAGCTTAGGCTTATATTTTAATCTTTGATTCAAATAAGATCAAACCACTCTGGTTTTAGTTGCATTAGCTCAATCAATAGCATATTGCCATGACATTATCATGCATCATATTTGTTGCATTTCATTGATTGTGTCCCTCTTTGTTTGCCGGTAATTGTCCCCTCTCGATAGACGTGGTTTCGACGACGAGTTCAATGACACCGATGAAGAAGTATAATATCTTCAGAAGTGCCAGGCAAGCAAAACCCCCTTGTTCATTCCGATACAATCCCACTCTCTCGCTCCTGCTCTCTTTTACTGCATTAGGACAACAACGATATAATTGTTACTTGCTGCGGTAGTTGAACCCCTTTATCCTCTGCATGACCTGTCATTGCCACAGTAAATAGATGAAACCCACTAGCATGAGTAGGAGTTGTTTGAGCCCTGATGTGCCTACTCATTCATGCTTGTTTGTCATGCCTGCTATTGCTTAGAGTTGTGTCAGGTCTGATTCATCGGGAATGAATCGGAGGTGTGTGAACATGTCCTACTGTTGAGAGCTAAATGTGTGAACATGATTTGGTAAAGGTAGCGGTGAGAGGCCATGTAGGAGTACATGGTAGGTTGTCTCATTGCAACCGTCCTCAGGAACTGAGTTCTGTGTTTGTGATCCATGAACAACTACTACCACGCATTGGAATGCTTAAGTGCCCCTCTCGACTTATTAATCAACCTGATCTCTGTCCAGGAGTTGCAACTAGTTTCTGGTGTTTGTAGGTAGTGTTAGTAGTCTACCAAGTGGCACCCGGTATAGGTGGGCTTGGGACAGACTAGGCACAGTGGCACGGTGTTCCAAGTGGCACCCGGATGGTGGGCTTGGGAACCCTGCTCACATCGTTTGGGGCAGTGAGCGACACCCCGACTGGATCTCCTTGCGGATGGAACCCAAATAGGCGATAAACCTGGACGAGAGACTTGTGTGGTTAGTCAGGTCGTGGCCGACTCCCTTGCTCGGCTTCCGCTTGAAGGTTGCCGAGGTACATGACGTGTACAGCGCGATAAGTGGCGAGAGCGTGTGTGAAGAAGTACACCCCTGCAGGGTTATCATTATCTATTCGAATAGCCGGATTCCTCGGATATGGAAACTTGGACCCCTTGCATAGTTCATAGACAAGTGAAAGTGGATACTCTAAAATGCGCAAGATAAGCGTGAGTGCTATGGATGGCGTTCTTGTAGGGAGACGGGAGCGGATCCATAGTGGTGTATTGATATGGTGAATATGTGGACTCGTGTGCGCCACCTCAAAGAGTTACATTGCAGTCGTAGTTCAGGATAGCCACTGAGTCAAAGCTGGCTTGCTGCAGTTAAACCCCACCATCCCCTTTGTTGATAATGATGCATATGTAGTTAGTTCTGATGTAAGTCTTGCTGGGTACATTTGTACTCACGTTTGCCTATTTTATGTTTTTGCAGAGAGACTTCAGTCTCACTAGTAGTTCCATGTGGACTTCGACGTTTAGCTTGTTAGCTCAGCTACGATCTTGTGCCCTCGGCAGGATCTAGTAGATAGTCAGGCTTTCCAGCCTTTTTCATTTATAGATGTCTGTACCTAGACATGTTAAGCTTCCGCTTGTGCTTTGACTTGTATGCTGTGAATACTGGGTCGTGAGACCCCTGTTTGTAATATCTCGCTCCTCGGAGCCTAATGAATAAATCCTTGAGTCGTAGAGTCATGTTGTGATGCCATGTTGTATTTGCACATATCAAGCATATTGTGTGTATGTTATTGAAATGCTTGGTATGTGTGGGATCTGACTATCTAGTTATTTATCCTTAGTAGCCTCTCTTACCGGGAAATGTCTCCTAGTGCTTCCACTGAGCCATGGTAGCTTGCTACTGCTCCGGAACACTTAGGCTGGCCGGCATGTGTCCTTCTTCATTCCTGTGTCTGTCCCTTCGCGGAAATGTCACGCGATGAATACCGGAGTCTTGTTAGCCCGCTACAGCCCGGTTCACCGGAGTCCTGTTAGCCCAGTGCTACAGCCTGGATTCTCTCGCTGATGACTGACACGTTCGATGCTGGGTCATGGATGCCTGTCCCTTTAAGTTTGTGCCACTTTGGGTTTACGACTAGCCATGTCAGCCCGGGCTCCTTATCATATGGATGCTAACGACACTATCATATACGTGTGCCAAAAGGCGCAAACGGTCCCGGGCAAAGGTAAGGCGACACCCGTGGGAATACCGTGCGTGAGGCCGCAAAGTGATATGAGGTGTTACATGCTAGATCGATGTGGCATTGAGTCGGGGTCCTGACAGCTTTGGTATACCCCGACTCAATGCCACATCGACCTAGCATGTAACACCTCATATCACTTTGCGGCCTCACGCACGGTATTCCCACGGGTGTCGCCTTACCTTTGCCCAGGACCGTTTACGCCTTTTGGCACACGTATATGATAGTGTCGCTAGCATCCATATGATAAGGAGCCCGGGCTGACATGGCTAGTCGTAAACCCAAAGTGGCACAAACTTACAGGGACAGGCATCCATGACCCAGCATCGAACGTGTCGGTCATCAGCGAGTGAATCCAGGCTGTAGCACTGGGCTAGCAGGACTCTGGTGAACCTGGCTGTAGCGGGCTGACAGGACTCCGGTATTCATCGCGTGACATTTCCCCGAAGGGACAGACACAGGAACGAAGAAGGACACATGCCGGCCAGCCTAAGTGTTCCGGAGCAGTAGCAAGCTACCATGGCTCAGTGGAAGCACTAGGAGACATTTCCCGGTAAGACAGACTACTAAGGATAAACAACTAGATAGTCAGATCCCACACATACCAAGCATTTCAATAACATACACACAATATGCTCGATATGTGCAAATACAACATGGCATCACAACATGACTCTACGACTCAAGTATTTTATTCAATAGGCTCCGAGGAGCGAGATATTACAAGCATGGGTCTCATGACCCAACATTCAGAGCATACAGATCAAGCACATGCGGAAGCTTATCATGTCTGAGTACAGACATCTATAAATGAAAATGGCTGAAAAGCCTGACTATCTACCAGATCCTGCCGAGGGCACAAGATCGTAGCTGAGGTAACAAGCTAAACGTCGAAGTCCACGCGGAACTACTAGTGAGACTGAAGTCTCTCTGAGAAAACATAAAATAGGCAAACGTGAGTACAAATGTACCCAACAAGACTTACATCAGAACTAACTACATATGCATCATTATCAACAAAGGGGATGGTGGGGTTTAACTGCAGCAAGCCAGCTTTGACTCGGTGGCTATCCTGAACTACGACTGCAATATAACTCTTTGAGGTGGCGCACACGAGTCCACATATTCACCATATCAATACACCACTATGGATCCGCTCCCGTCTCCCTACGAGAACGCCATCCAGAGCACTCACGCTTATCTTGCGTATTTTAGAGTATCCACTTTCACTTGTCTATGAACTATACAAGGTGTCCAAGTTTCCATATCTGAGGAATCCGGCTATTCGAATAGATAATGATAACCCTGCAGGGGTGTACTTCTTCACACACGCTCTCACCACTTACCGCCGTTTACACGACATGTACTCAGCAACCTTCAAGCGGAAGCCCAGCGAGGGTGTCGGCCACGACCTACCTAAACACTCAAGTCTCTCGTCCAGGTTTATCGCCTATTCGGGTTCCATCCGCAAGGAGATCCGGCCGGGGTGTCGCTCACGGCCCCAAACGATGTGTGCAGGGTTCCCAAGTCCACCATCCGGGTGCCACTTGGTACACCGGGCCACTGTGCCTAGTCTGTCCCAAGCAACCTGTACCGGGTGCCACTTGGTAGACTACTAACACTATCTACAAACACCAGAAACTAGTTGCAACTCCTGGACAAAGAACATGGGTGATTAAGAAGCCGAGAGGGGCACTTAAGCATTCCAATGCGTGGTAGTAGCTGATCATGGATCACAAACACAGAACTCAGTTCCTGAGGACGGCTGCAATGAGACAACCCACCATGTACTCCTACATGGCCTCTCACCCCTACCTTTACCAAATCGTGTTCACACACTTAGCTCACACACAGTAGGACATGTTCACACACCTCCGATTCATCCCCGATGAATCAGACCTGACTCAACTCTAAGCAGTAGCAGGCATGACAAACATTCATGAATGAGTAGGCACATCAGGGCTCAAACAACTCCTACTCATGCTAGTGGGTTTCATCTATTTACTGTGGCAATGACAGGTCATGCAGAGGATAAAAGGGGTTCAACTACCGCAGCAAATAACAGATATGTCGTTGTTGTCCTAATGCAGTAAAAGAGAGTAGGAGCGAGAGAGTGGGATTGTATCGGAATGAACAAGGGGGTTTTGCTTGCCTTGCACTTCTGAAGATAATATAGTTCTTCATCGGTGTCATCGAATTCATCGTCGAAACACGTCTATCGAGAGGGAACAATTACCGGCAACTGAGAAAGAAACACAATCAATGCAATGCACAATATGATGCATGATCATGACATGGCAATATGCTGTGATTTGGGTAATGCAGCTAAGAACAGCAAGGTTTGAGCTTATTTGAACCAAAGATTCAAATTCAAACTCAAACTATAAATTCATAAAGTGCATTATCATGTTTTGATATGAACAGCAAGGTTAAGTTGATTAAACATGCATGAAACCAGTGCAGATGGATAGATTGGATTTTTCTGATCATTTTTCATATATAACTTGTTTCATTTGGAGCTACGGTTGAATTTCTATAAATTTTAGAAGTTTGGGATATTTTCTGAAATTTCCTGAATAAACTTAAATCCAGAATATGCTTAACTACGTCAGCATGACATCGGTGTGACGTCAGCAAGTCAACAGGGTTGACCAGAGTCAAACCTATCGCGTGGGACCCGTGTGTCAGCTGAAGGGCGATTTAACAGAGCTTAATTAACCTAATTAATTAATTAGTCGGTTAATTAAACATTGGGACCCACATGTCAGTGAAACATTGGCTAATTAAGTTAGAATAAACTAAACTAATTAACAGGGGGCTGGCCCCACCTGTCATTGACCGAGGGGAGGTCAAAACCCTTGTCAACAGGGCCTAACCAGCCGGCGGCTCGTCGCCGGTGGCAATAGGCGCGGCGGAGGGCTTCGGGATCGCTCCTCCGGCCACCAAAAGCATGGCGGAGGGCATCTACGCGTTGCCCGTGCTCGTCCGCATCGAGCAGTGCAAGCAGCAGTGGCTAGGGCGGCCCGTAGCAACGGCAATGGCGACAAGTGTGGTGGCCGGAGCTCAGTGGTGCACGAGCGTAGGGCTATGGCTCGCCCTCGAGGGAACCAGGTAGCTAGGCCGCATCTAGGGGGCCCTAGGAGCATGGTGGACAACACAGCTGGGCGTGGTAAGCTTAGCGGTGAGCAGGAGGTCAGGCCATGGCGGACGGTGGCCTCGAGAGCTTGTGGGGCGGTGGCTAGAGGAAGCTAGTGAGAGGGGGAGGTGAGGGGAAAAGCTCAGGGGCTCACGGTGATGTCGTAGGGAGGCTCAGCGTGCTCGGGGACGGCTCAGAGGCGACGGAACGGCGATGGCGATCTCCGGTGTCCCCAGGTTGAAGACGGGTCGATGGCGACGAAGCAGAGCCCTCCGGCTCATTTCCTTCGGCGTGGGGATGGGGTGCTCGATTTCGGAGCTGCTGGACATGGTCATGGGACGAGGGGACGGCGGTGGTCGCGGCAACGACGAGCGGCGGCGACGGCTGCACTCGGGCATGAGAGGGAGAGGGAGCAGAGGAGGGAGAAGAGTTCGGGAGAGAGTGAGAGGGGCCAAGGGGGTGCGTGGCGTCTCCGTGGCGTCGTCTAGGAGCACCAGGAGGAGCCAGGTAGGCAGGAAGGGAGGAGGTGGCCGGCGCGGGGCGGCCACGCGCCTCTGTCCTTCTGGCGAGGGAGGAAGACGACACGGGGGGGGGGGGGGGGGGGAAGCGGCGGTGGGCTGGGCCGTGCTGGGCCGGTTGGTGGCGCCAGGTAAGGCCCAGGTACTAACTCTCTCTCTCTCTTTGTGTTATTTTATTTATTGTTTCTGTTTCTATTATTCTTTAGTCTTTAGGGCTTTATTTAAAATACTGAAATATACCCAAAAATCATGAAACTAATAATGGCTACTGTTTAGGATATATACCACAGTAAACATTTTAGTTTATGATTATTTGAGCATTTAAAATATTTAATAGCATTTAAATGCCCAAATGCAAAGTACATATGATTTAATTCAGTGACCAAATATGTCATGGAAAAATGTGCAACACCTCTGGTTATGGTTTCAAGCATTTTCCAGAAATGATGAACATTTTTGAAAGCCATTTGGATTCACTGAAAATATTTTTAGGTTGAACCTATTTGAATTCCATTTGGTTCTTGGGTTTGGACATCCCCATTTCAGGTTTAAATGAAATTTAAACATGATGCAGCAACCAAGCTATTCCAAGTGCATAGCAAGGCTAGGGACGTGACAAGTCACCCCTACTAAACAAGAATCTCGTCCCGAGATTCAAGACGTGAGGTAAGAGGAAAGGGGGTGTCAGGACCCCGACTCAATGCCACATCGATCTAGCATGTAACACCTCATATCACTTTGCGGCCTCACGCACGGTATTTCCACGGGTGTCGCCTTACCTTTGCCCGGGACCGTTTGCGTCTTTTGGCACACGTATATGATAGTGTCGCTAGCATCCATATGATAAGGAGCCCGGGCTGACATGGCTAGTCGTAAACCCAAAGTGGCACAAACTTACAGGGACAGGCATCCATGACCCAACATCGAACGTGTCGGTCATCAGCGAGTGAATCCAGGCTGTAGCACTGGGCTAGCAGGACTCCGGTGAACCGGGCTTTTGCGGGCTAACAGGACTCCGGTATTCATCGCGTGACATTTCCCCGAAGGGACAGACACAGGAACGAAGAAGGACACATGCCGGCCAGCCTAAGTGTTCCCGAGCAGTAGCAAGCTACCATGGCTCGGTGCAAGCACTAGGAGACATTTCCCGGTAAGAGAGGCTACTAAAGATAAACAACTAGATAGTCAGATCCCACACATACCAAGCATTTCAATAACATACACGCAATATGCTCGATATGTGCAAACACAACATGGCATCACAACATGACTCTACGACTCAAGTATTTATTCAATAGGCTCCGAGGAGCGAGATATTACAAACAGGGGTCTCACGACCCAACATTCAGAGCATACAAATCAAAGCACAAACGGAAGCTATCATGTCTGAGTACAGACATCTATAAATGAAAAAGGCTTGAAAGCCTGACTATCTACCAGATCCTGCCGAGGGCACAAGATCATAGCTGAGGTAACAAGCTAAACGTCGAAGTCCACGCGAAACTACTAGTGAGACCGAAGTCTCTCTGCAAAAACATAAAATAAGCAAACGTGAGTACAAATGTACCCAGCAAGACTTACATCAGAACTAACTACATATGCATCATTATCAACAAAGGGGATGGTGGGGTTTAACTGCAGCAAGCCAGCTTTGACTCGGTGGCTAATCCTGAACTACGACTGCAAGTAACTCTTTTGAGGTGGCGCACACGAGTCCACATATTCACCATATCAATACACCACTATGGATCCGCTCCCGTCTCCCTACGAGAACGCCATCCATAGCACTCACGCTTATCTTGCGTATTTTAGAGTATCCACTTTCACTTGTCTATGAACTGATATAAGCAACCCAGAAGTCCTTTTCCGCGGACACGGCTATTCGAATAGATGATGTTAACCCTGCAAGGGTGTACTTCTTCATACATGTTTCCACCACTTAGCGTCTGCACATGACATGTGCTCGGCAGACTTCAAAGCGAAAGCCGACGTGGGTGTAGACCACGACCTACCTAAACACTCAAGTCTCTAGTCCAGGTTTATCGCCTATTCGGGTTCCATCCATGAGGAGATCCGGCCGGAGTTTCGCTCACAGCCCCAAACGATGTGAACAGGGTTCCCGAGATACCAAACGGGCATCCGGTACACCGGCCACGTACCTACCGCATCACAGCCCACCCCTACGGTCAGCGCTGTCCACGGCCTCCAGTAAGCTACAAACACCAGAAACTACTTGCAACTCCTGGACAGAGGACTAGGGTGAATAAGAAGTCGAGCGGGGTCATATTTCAGGGCCCAATGTATGGTAGTAGCTGAATCATGGATCACAAACACAGAACTCAGTTCCTGAGGACGGCTGCAATGAGACAACCCACCATGTACTCCTACATGGCCTCTCACCGCTACCTTTACCAAATCGTGTTCACACACTTAGCTCACACACAGTAGGACATGTTCACACACCTCTGATTCATCCCCGATGAATCAGACCTGACTCAACTCTAAGCAGTAGCAGGCATGACAAACAAGCATGAATGAGTAGGCACAACAGGGCTCAAACAACTCCTACTCATGCTAGTGGGTTTCATCTATTTACTGTGGCAATGACAGGTCATGCAAAGGATAAAGGGGTTCAGCTACCGCAGCAAGTAACAGATGAATCGATGTTGTCCTAATGCAGTAAAAGAGAGCAGGAGCGAGAGAGTAGGATTGTATCGGAATGAACAAGGGGGTTTTGCTTGCCTGGCACTTCTGAAGATAACATTGAGTCTTCATCAGTGTCAACGATCACAACGTCGGAACATCGTCTACCGGGAGGGAACAGATACCGGCAACAAAGAAGAAATACAATCAATGCAATGCACTATATGATGCATGCTCATGACATGGCAATATGAATGTGTTTTGAGCTAATGCAACTAGCAACAGATTAAATGAAGTTGGTTTGAATACAAGATTCAAATTCAAACTCCATATGTGATTATTCAAATGCCATTTAATTGATTTGTGCTAAACAGCAGCTATAAGTTGTTCTAACATGCATGAAAATGGTACAGATGGATTCCTTGAATTTTTCTGATAATTTTTCATATATAATTTATTTAATTTGGAGTTACGGTTGAATTTCTATGAATTTTAGAAGTTTATACAATTTTCTGGAATTTTCTGAATAAAAACAAATCTAGAAAACATTACTGCGTCATCCTGATGTCATGATGACGTCAGCAGGTCAACGTGGCACAGTCCGGTCAAACTCTGACCTGTGGGTCCCGAGTGTCAGTGTCTAACTAAACTAACCTAGCTTAGTTAATACTAACCTAACTTAATTAGCCGGGCGGGGCCCGCGTGTCAGTGAAAGAGAGGGGGGGTCAAACCGGCCAGTGGGGTCAAACCCGGGTCAAACTCGCCGGAGTTGACCCGAGGCTCATCGCCGGCGAGGCCAGGGACGGCGGCGAGCGTCGGGATTCGCCCTCCGATGACCAAAAGAGCGGCGGCGGGGCTCTACGGGATGCCCAGGCTCGCGCGCATCTAACAGGGCAAACGGGAGAAGCTAGGGTGGTCGGAGGCGACGGCAATCATGACGACGGCGGCGGCCGGAGTTCGGGTGGTGGCGGGTTTAGCGCTACGAGCGGTGGTTTGGAGCGCCGAGGGCACTAGGGAGAAGCTCTTGCTCCTCCGCATCCAAAGGAACGGACGGGAGGCCGCGAGGAGGCCGGAGTTGGGCACGGCGTCGACCTCGGCGGCGGCCGGAGCTCGGGCGAGCTCGGGGTCGGTGTTAGGGAGCACGGCAGGAGGCGTTGTGGGTGTCTACGGGTTCATGCGATCGTGCTGAGCACGATGGTGGGCTCGGGAGCGAGCTGCAGTGGCTGTGGCCACGGTCACGCCATGGACGGCGGCGAGAAGCTTCAGTCATGGTTGGGGATCGGGGCTAGAGCTCGTGAAGGAGGACGAGGGAAGGGGGAATCGGGTCAAAGGCTCACCGCGGAGCTGCAGGGATGGTTAGAGGGCTCGGGGGCGCGCCGGAGTGGCCGAATCGACGGAGAAGGGCGCCGGGGCCGAAGCTTGGAGATGATGATGATGGCGGCTGCTCGGGGCCCTTCTGGTCGCGTGAGACGTCGAGGAGGTCGAGGGAGGCACTGCGGAGCTCGGGAGCGCGTCAGGGAGGAGAGGGGGTGGCGGTGGCCGCGAGGGCAGCGAGGGTCTGCGACGGTGGCGCTCGGCCGGTTGTGTGCGAGAGGGACGGAGAAGGGGAGAGGCGATGGGAGAGGTCGAGGGGGTTCCAGGGGGGTGCGTGGCGTCACCGGGGCGTCGAGGAGGAGCTAGGCAGGCTGGGAGGGAGGAGGTGGCCGGGGCGCGTGGCCGCGCGCGCCACCGAGCAGTTTCGGGGCGAGGGGGAGGAAGACGACAGGGGGAGAAGCGGCGGTGGGCTGGGCCGCACAGGAGCTGGGCCGGCTGGGCTACTAGGTGAGCGCCAGGTAGTCCCTCTGCTCTTTCCTTTTTTTCTATTTAATTCTGTTTTCTATTTTCTGTAGTTTGTTTTGATTTAGTTTTAGACACTAAATCATTTTAATAAATTCTGTAGGTTTTTATGTGGCTTGCTAAAATATATACAAAGCCACTCACAAACTTCCAGAATTATTGGAGTCATATTTAATATATATATTAAATATAAATCCAAAGCAAATAGTTATTGGATTAATTCAAATGGCCAGAATAAATATTTCTGTGACTCCAAAAATATTGGTTTGAATTTTACCTCTTACCAACATTTCTATGGAATAACAGGAACATTTTCTTGGACTCATTTGAGAAGATTTAAATGTTGATCATTTTTAGAAGGTTTCTGAGGCTTTGAAAATCCCTCAATTCAAATTTCATTTGAATTAAAACATGATGCTCACATGAGGTCTAGCCTAGTGCATAACAGGACCAGGGATGTGACAACTCACCCCCACTAAACAAAAATCTCGTCCCGAGATTCAAGCGTAGGGTAAGATGAAGGGGGAACGCAACTAGTATAACCTTCACGATCCAGGGTGCACTTCATCAGCATGTTGAATCGATCACCATCTTTGTCTTGTCGTCTTGCTCTGAGAACTCCAGCCAACATGACAACGAGAGGAGAAGGAGACTCTAGAAGGATCAATCTTCTCGAAGGTCGAACAACTCAGGATTAACTCTCGGAATGAGACGTAACAACATCACTCGAGCTGAGACACAAAGCACACATCTAGAGGGATGGAGTGGAACAAATGACGAGGGTTCACTAGGTAGACAACAATTCCACACCTAAGAGGGTGGTGAACGGTTGTCAACGTAGCGAGGAGTTGAATTGCCATGATACCATAACGATGCACCTTAGGGAAGGTGACTCGTAGAAATATCCCCTTAAGTGGCAAAAAGAATTACCTTTGATTCAAAGATCATTGAAACTCTTTAAACCAGCCTAAGGCAATTCTCGAGCGATCGTTTGGAGGGGGTCGGTAGAATGGCATACTCGGACTTGGATGATGTGGATTACCTTGTTGAAGACAACGTAATGGATGAATTTGTTTACCACCGGAAATGGAAGGGACCCATGGTAGAATGGTACATTGGCGGTGCAAGCTGGGAACAAAATGCAAATGATGGGAATGATTCTGGTAACTGGGGAAGAACCCAACAATAGAGAGTGAATTCACTGTTTGAAAGGTCATAGCATTGCCGAGGAAACTGAGAGCATCCCAGTTAGTGTCAATGATAACACCTAGCGCTTGTGCGTGCTCTCAAGAACTTGAGCATTTCCACAATCATCAAGGTTTTACCGACATCCGTGTCAAGGATCCTGGCAACACAACATACCACCATGATGAACAACGATGGACGATGCAGATGCAAAGGAAGATAACACTTTCTCAGATTTCACCCTTGGCGGGGCCAAGGAAATAAAATCTGGATAATCGACCGAGAGACATTTAGCACTCCGCTTCTAATGTTCTCCTTGATGTGCTAGTGTATCCCATTCATAGATATGGTTTGATAACTAGAACATCAAGTAAAAGGTCGGACTTCGGGAGCAATAGAATCCATAAGGAACAATTACAGAGGTAAATCCTACGAAATCCTTATGGGGAGGTGGCCAACTTCTCCAAACAAGATACTACAATAATAGGTCTTCCGGCTGGGTGTGTTGGCCACGACATCCACTTTACCAGTTATCGAGGGACCAATATTATAGTTCTTGGGAAATGTTCCAAACCATCATATCTGCCTGAGATTCAGATCTGGTTGGTGTCAGGATATTCCAGACTCATCGAGTCTACGAAGAAAAACGAAAGTTTGCAACACAAATCGACGAGATGACGTTGCGAGATTCTCAGGGAATGAACTACGATAGTAAGCTCCAAAGCATGAGCTGGTTCTGCTACAAACATGTGAAGACATTGTCCCAGACAAGCATGACCATGTGGTAGTGTTATAATAGAACACTACCGAGTTCAGGTGGGGAACCATCAACGAGGATATCAAAATCCTTGCATAAGGCATGCTCTTAAGAAGGAACTTCTTCTCCTTGAACAAATCAATCAGTGGCTTGGTGTGCTCGGAACACATATGGAATGAAGGTTGCAAGTCTCCAAACCATAGAATACTTCGCACATATGCATGACTGACTTGGGATGATTCTAGAGGAAGCAAAACTAACTTTCTCAAATTCACAACGGCAACTTTCACCAAATGCACGTGTATAAGAGGAAGTCACTCCGTTCATCAAACAAATACTTCATGAGCTAGCATGAAGAAAATGCTTTCAAATGTTTCCAACACTAACTTGTTGTCCAACAAGATCATGGAGGAGATAAGGATGTTGTCAATGGGCTCAACAACAATTCATCTGGGTTTCCTTTAAAAGGAATTCCATAGTTAAGTGAACAAGTGATAGCATTGGTCAGACCCAAAAGATATAATGATGTATGCTCGAGGGATCAACCACGAGTAAGACAACATTACGAATATCGTTGGTACTGATTTGATTTGACGATAGCCCACACTCAAATCAAAGGATTGATAAGACAATAGGTCCAGCAACTAATCACAGGGACCAATCGATGAAGATATCATCTTTCTTCAACACACACTACACAAGAATATCCCTTTGGAACGAACTAAGTCAGGCAAGCTTTTATCTTCCAACTCTCAAAGTTGTTGTCTAGCTTAACCAACTAGCTCAGGGGTATCCAACACGGATTCTTGGAGAAAGGGTGGTTTACAGGATAAACCAACTTGATCACGAGCTCAACATAACAGTCAGGTGACAACCTGGTGATACCTTCGAGAGGATATTCGAAAAATCACGAACCACCGATATGTTACTAAGCTCGAGAACAATCTTGCTTTTTGAGGCAAGACGATATGATCAAATGAGTGAGGACTTGACAAGATCCTAACTCATCAATCGAAGGGTGCACCGAAAACAAGGACTAGGTAGCACAATCAATCTTAGAATGATGATTCAATAACCAACACGCTAAGAATGAAATTATTGTCCTTTAACTACCAAGCAACGAGGTTGCTGGGAGTATTGATTTCACACATCACGATTCACTTGTCGACATTCCGGTTACAATAACACAGGAACCGAGGGATGAACAATGATGGCAAGAAGTATCACTGTACCAAGAGTTCATAGGGTGGTGTGCAATTCCTATAACAATCCCGATACAAAAGATGGTAATACTCCAAGGTAGAACAGAGCAAAAGCTGGATTGGCATTTTGATCTGCGGAGCACAACTTCTTTGACCCAATCCTGGATATGGAAGAGGTACTGGAGTTTGTTTCTCCTAGTCATTCCGCGATAGAATGGCTTGATGGACCACAAGAGTAATAGGCATCGATAAACGAACGCACGCATACTCTTGACTATCAATTGATAGACGAAGGTCAGTAGACAATTAAAGAGGGACAACTCAAAGGAACATATAACTTTTGAGTTGTGGATGCGTAGATTAGTATGTCGAACCAAGTTCAACAAGTTTCTTCCGGATAACCCATGCAGAAAAATAGTACTGGCAGAGTCGCAATATAGAATGGAGAACTCATAGAGGGCCTGTTGTGATCTTTTGATCCAACAAACTTCTGCCATAATGGTTCATGGTATTTGTAAGAACGATATACCACAGACCTCGAGGACTATCGCAAAGGTTACTAATATACTAAAGGAACTAGCAACACTATCAACATGATGTAAGTAGGGTGAATATCGGGTTTAAGACCCAGGAATAGAATACCTACTACTAAGTAGCATCACGGAATGCTTTCGATAATGACGGCCAGAATCATCACACTGGAAACACAGATCATGGCTAGACCACTAGATGATCCCCTAAGACACCTAGGGTCATAATACCAGCTCCAACATATATGTCAAGGCAATAAAGTACCTCAACTCACTGATTTGTGTGATTAATCTGACCAAAAGGACATCGGAAACGGGAAGAAGGGATTTGCAAATGCATCAGACTATTTAGAAACCTGGGATGACTCGGATAGCATAACGGCTGTAGATGCTCAGAAAAGATTTGAGACATTCACAAAAATGGTGACATAACCACTCAGAAGCACAATATCAAGGTTTCGAGATCAACAGTTAACATACAGAAATAGTAGGAACTGAACTCAAGCTTAAATCCAACAATCTTATAAGTCTACGGATTAATAACACGTGATCCTGATAGAAAGAGAGATAGCCTAGTTCTTAATCCCCGTAGGAAAGATAAGATGACTCAGATCAGAAGGCATAAGGTATAAGGAGTAAAAGAGCCTTACGTTCCATCCCACAATCAATTCCCTTATATAACTAAAGAATTTCTAGACTCAACTTCGACCAGTTTGGCTTGGTAATCCTACAGGCAGTCAAGCTCTGATACCAACGCTGTCAGGACCCCGACTCAATGCCACATCGATCTAGCATGTAACACCTCATATCACTTTGCGGCCTCACGCACGGTATTCCCACGGGTGTCGCCTTACCTTTGCCCGGGACCGTTTGCGCCTTTTGGCACACGTATATGATAGTGTCGCTAGCATCCATATGATAAGGAGCCCGGGCTGACATGGCTAGTCGTAAACCCAAAGTGGCACAACTTACAGGGACAGGCATCCATGACCCAGCATCGAACGTGTCGGTCATCAGCGAGTGAATCCAGGCTGTAGCACTGGGCTAGCAGGACTCCGGTGAACCGGGCTGTAGCGGGCTAACAGGACTCCGGTATTCATCGCGTGACATTTCCCCGAAGGGACAGACACAGGAACGAAGAAGGACACATGCCGGCCAGCCTAAGTGTTCCGGAGCAGTAGCAAGCTACCATGGCTCGGTGGAAACACTAGGAGACATTTCCCGGTAAGAGAGGCTACTAAAGATAAACAACTAGATAGTCAGATCCCACACATACCAAGCATTTCAATAACATACACACAATATGCTCGATATGTGCAAATACAACATGGCATCACAACATGACTCTACGACTCAAGTATTTATTCAATAGGCTCCGAGGAGCGAGATATTACAAACAGGGGTCTCATGACCCAACATTCAGAGCATACAAATCAAAGCACAAGCGGAAGCTATCATGTCTGAGTACAGACATCTATAAATGAAAAAGGCTGAGAAGCCTGACTATCTACCAGATCCTGCCGAGGCACAAGATCGTAGCTGAGGTAACAAGCTAAAGGTCGAAGTCCACGCGAAACTACTAGTGAGACCGAAGTCTCTCTGCAAAAACATAAAATAGGCAAACGTGAGTACAAATGTACCCAGCAAGACTTACATCAGAACTAACTACATATGCATCATTATCAACAAAGGGGATGGTGGGGTTTAACTGCAGCAAGCCAGCTTTGACTCGGTGGCTAACCTGAACTACGACTGCAAGTAACTCTTTTGAGGTGGCGCACACGAGTCCACATATTCACCATATCAATACACCACTATGGATCCGCTCCCGTCTCCCTACGAGAACACCATCCATAGCACTCACGCTTATCTTGCGTATTTTAGAGTATCCACTTTCACTTGTCTATGAACTGATATAAGCAACCCAGAAGTCCTTTTCCGCGGACACGGCTATTCGAATAGATGATGTTAACCCTGCAGGGGTGTACTTCTTCATACATGTTTCCACCACTTAGCGTCTGCACACGACATGTGCTCGGCAGACTTCAAGCGAAAGCCGACGTGGGTGTAGACCACGACCTACCTAAACACTCAAGTCTCTAGTCCAGGTTTATCGCCTATTCGGGTTCCATCCATGAGGAGATCCGGCCGGAGTTTCGCTCACAGCCCCAAACGATGTGAACAGGGTTCCGTGACACCAAACGGGCGCCCGGTATACCCGGCCACGTACCTACCGCATCACAGCCCACCCCTACGGTCAGCGCTGTCCACGGCCTCCAGTAAGCTACAAACACCAGAAACTACTTGCAACTCCTGGACAGAGGACTAGGGTGAATAAGAAGTCGAGCGGGGTCATATTTCAGGGCCCAATGTATGGTAGTAGCTGAATCATGGATCACAAACACAGAACTCAGTTCCTGAGGACGGCTGCAATGAGACAACCCACCATGTACTCCTACATGGCCTCTCACCGCTACCTTTACCAAATCGTGTTCACACACTTAGCTCACACACAGTAGGACATGTTCACACACCTCTGATTCATCCCCGATGAATCAGACCTGACTCAACTCTAAGCAGTAGCAGGCATGACAAACAAGCATGAATGAGTAGGCACAACAGGGCTCAAACAACTCCTACTCATGCTAGTGGGTTTCATCTATTTACTGTGGCAATGACAGGTCATGCAAAGGATAAAGGGGTTCAGCTACCGCAGCAAGTAACAGATGAATCGTGTTGTCCTAATGCAGTAAAAGAGAGCAGGAGCGAGAGAGTAGGATTGTATCGGAATGAACAAGGGGGTTTTGCTTGCCTGGCACTTCTGAAGATAACATTGAGTCTTCATCAGTGTCAACGATCACATCGTCGGTACATCGTCTACCGGGAGGGAACAAATACCGGCAACAAAGAAGAAATACAACAATGCAATGCACAATATGATGCATGCTCATGACATGGCAATATGAATGTGTTTTGAGCTAATGCAACAAGCAACAGATTAAATGAAGTTGGTTTGAATACAAGATTCAAATTCAAACTCCATATGTGATTATTCAAATGCCATTTAATTGATTTGTGCTAAACAGCAGCTATAACTTGTTCTAACATGCATGAAAATGGTACAGATGGATTCCTTGAATTTTTCTGATAATTTTTCATATATAATTTATTTAATTTGGAGTTACGGTTGAATTTCTATGAATTTTAGAAGTTTATACAATTTTCTGGAATTTTCTGAATAAAAACAAATCCAGAAAACGTTACTGCGTCATCCTGACGTCATGATGACGTCAGCAGGTCAACGTGGCACAGTCCGGTCAAACTCTGACCTGTGGGTCCCGAGTGTCAGTGTCTAACTAAACTAACCTAGCTTAGTTAATACTAACCTAACTTCATTAGCCGGGCGGGGCCCGCATGTCAGTGAAAGAGAGGGGGGTCAAACCGGCCAGTGGGGTCAAACCCGGGTCAAACTCGCCGGAGTTGATCCGAGGCTCGTCACCGGCAAGGCCAGGGACGGCGGAGAGCGTCGGGATTCGCCCTCCGATGACCAAAAGAGCGGCGGAGGGGCTCTACGGGATGCCCAGGCTCGCGCGCATCTAACAGGGCAAACGGGAGAAGCTAGGGTGGCCGGAGGCGACGACAATCATGATGACGGCGGCGGCCGGAGTTCGGGTGGTGGCGGGTTTGGCGCTACGAGCGGTGGTTTGGCGCGCCGAGGGCACTAGGGAGAAGCTCTTGCTCCTCCAAATCCAAAGGAACGGACGGGAGGCCGCGAGGTGGCCGGAGTTGGGCACAGCGTCGACCTCGGCGGCGGCCGGAGCTCGGGCGAGCTCGGGGTCGGTGTTAGGGAGCATGGCAGGAGGCGTTGTGGGTGTCTACGGGTTCATGCGATCGTGCTGAGCACGATGGTGGGCTCGGGAGCGAGCTGCGGTGGCTGTGGCCACGGTCACGCCATGGCCGGCGGCGAGAAGCTTCGGTCATGGTTGGGGATCGGGGCTAGAGCTCGTGAAGGAGGACGAGGGAAGGGGGAATCGGGTCAAAGGCTCACCGCGGAGCTGCAGGGATGGTTAGAGGGCTCGGGGGCGCGCCGGAGTGGCCGAATCGACGGAGAAGGGCGCCGGGGCCGAAGCTTGGAGATGATGACGATGGCGGCTGCTCGGGGCCCTTCTGGTCGCGTGAGACGTCGAGGAGGTCGAGGGAGGCACTGCGGAGCTCGGGAGCGCGTCGGGGAGGAGAGGGGGTGGCGGTGGCCGCGAGGGCAGCGAGGGTCAGCGACGGTGGCGCTCGGCCGGTTGTGTGCGAGAGGGACGGAGAAGGGGAGAGGCGATGGGAGAGGTCGAGGGGGTTCCAGGGGGGTGCGTGGCGTCACCGGGGCGTCGAGGAGGAGCCAGGCAGGCTGGGAGGGAGGAGGTGGCCGGGGCGCGTGGCCGCGCGCGCCACCGAGCAGCTTCGGGGCGAGGGGGAGGAAGACGACAGGGGGAGAAGCGGCGGTGGGCCTGGGCCGTGGAGGAGCTGGGCCAGGCTGGGGCCTGACAGGTGAGCGCCAGGTAAGTTTCCCTCTCCCTCGTTTCTATTTCTATTTAATTCTGTTTTCTTATTTTCCTGTAGTTTGTTTTGATTTAGTTTTAGACACTAAATCATTTTTAATAAATTCTGATAGGTTCTTTAGTGGACTAGCCTAGGAATCATATTCCCAACAGCACTTCATCAAACTTCCAGAATTTATTGGACATCATATTAATATATATATTAAATATATATCCAAAGCAACATAGTTATTTATTTAATTCAAAATGGCCCAAAATAAATTATACTCTGAGACCTACCAAAAATATAGGTTTTGAATTTTACCTCCTTATGGGCAAATTTTTCAGAGACTAAGCAAGGAACATTTTCCTGGGACTCATTTGAGGAAGATTTTAAAATGTTGATCATTTTTAGAAGGTTTCTGAGGCTTTTGAAAAATTCCCTCAATTCAAATTCATTTGAATTAAAACATGATGCTCACATGAGGTCTAGCCTAGTGCATAACAGGACCAGGGATGTGACAGGGGGTCACAAAACTATCACAATCTTCATGATCCATTTGCCCTTCTTGAAGATGTTGACTCATTGCTTCAAATTGATCTTGACGTCTTTGCTTTCGAGATCTTCATTCAGCATGACAACGAGGGGAAAGGGACAACTCCAGAAGAATCGATCTTCTCAAAGATCGAGCAACTCAGGGTCAACTCATGGAGTGAGGCACTGAAACATCTCTTGAGCTGACACACAAAACACACATCAAGAGGGATGGAAAGATGACGGAGATTCAATTTGGTAGGCAACAGTTCCACGCTGAAGTAGGATGCTGCATGGTTTCAAAATAGCGAGGAATTGAGTTGCCATGATACCATAACGATGCACCTTAGGGAAGGTGACTCATAGAAATATCCCCTTAAGTGGCAAAAAGAATTACTTTTGATCCGTAGATCATTGAAACTCTTCATACAAGCCTAAGGCAATTTACAAATGATCGTTTGAAAGAATTCAAAAGAATGGCACACTCGGTTTGGAAGGGAAACTATGGTTATCGAACAGCTCGGCAAATGGAAGGCACATTCCAGTTGATACCAAGGATATAACCTAGTGACTGAGCGTGCTCTCAAGAACTTGAGCATTTCCATATTTATCAAGGTTTTACCAACATCTGTGTCGAGGATCCTGGCAACACATCATACTACCATGATGAATAACGACGGAGGATGCAGATGCAAAGGAAAGATAACACTTTCTCAGATTTCACCTTGGCGAGGCCAAGGAAAGAAAATCTGGATGATCGACTGTGAGACATTTAGCACTCCGCTTCTAATGTTCTCCTTGATGTGCTAGCGTAACCCATTCATTGAAATGGTTTGGTATCTAGAACATCAAGTAAAAGGTCAGACTTCGGGAACACAAGAATCCATAAGGAACAACTACAGAGGTAAAATCCGCGAGATCCTTATGGGGAGGTGGCCAACTTCTTCAATCAAGATACTACAATAATAGGTCTTCCGGCTGGGTGTGTCAGCCATGGCATCCACTTTACCGGTTACGAGAAACCAATATTATAGTTCTTGGGAAATGTTCCAACCATCATATCTGCCTGAGATTGAGATCTGGCTGGTGGCAGGATATTCCAGACTCATCAAGTCTAGAAAAGAAAGTTTGCACCACAAATCGACGAGACGACGTTGTGAGATTCTCGGGAAAAGAACTACGATAGCAGGCTCCAAAACATGAGCTGGTTCTGCTACACACCTGCGAACATACTGTCCTAGACAAGCGTGACCACGTGGCAGTCTTATAATAAAACACTACCGAGTTCAGGTGGGGAACCATCATTGAGGATATCGGAATCTTGTGCATGACCTAGGATAGCACAATAACTCCTTTTCCTTGAACAAATCAGTCAGTGGCTTAACTAAAATTGATTGATCCTCGTGGTCAATTGTTGGGTCTATTGTCTTACCTCAAACCTTTGATTTGAGTATAGGCTATCATCAAATCAAATCAGAACCAACGATGTTCGTAATGTTGTCTTACTCGTGGTTGATTCCTCGAGCATACACCATTATGTCTTTTGGGTCTGACCAATACTATCACCTTGTTCACATAGTTATGGAATTCCATCTCCATGGGAAACTGGATGAATTGTTGTTGAACCCATCGACAACATCCTTGTCTTCTCCATAATTTTGTTGAACATTAAGCTAGTGTTGGAAACTTTTGAATGCATTTCTTCATGATAGATCATGAAGCATATGTTCGGATGTAAGAAGTGACTTCCTCCAGTTCATGTGCATTTGATGCAAGTTGCCGCCGTGAATTCGAGAAAGTTTGTTTCGCTTCCTCTGGAATGATCCCAATTCAGTCATGCATACGTGCGAAGTATTCTATGGTCTGGAGACTTGCAACCTTCATTCTATATGAATCCCTAGCACACCAAGCCACTGATTGATTTGTTCAAGGAAAAGAAGTTCTTAAGTGCTGATCCTTAAGGACCCGAAGGTACGTGCGCAAGGACTTCCGTTATCCTCGTTGATGGTTCCCCACCTGAACTCGGTAGTGTTTTATTATAAGACTACCACGTGGTTATGCTTGTCTGGGACAACGTGTTCACATGTTTGTAGCAGAACCAACTCATGTTTTGGAGCTTGCTATCGTAGATCATTCCCTGAGGTTCTCGCAACGTCATCTCGTCGATTTGTGTTGCAAACTTTCATTTTACTTTCTAGGCTCGATGAGTCTGAATTATTCTGACACCAACCAGATCTGAATCTCAGGCAGATATGATGGTTGGAACATTTCCCAAGAACTATAATATTGGTCTCGCGATAACTGGTAAAGTGGATGTCGTGGCCAGCACACCCCGCCGGAAGACCTATTATTGTAGTATCTTGATTGAAGAAGCTGGCCACCTCCCCATAAGGATTTCGTAGGATTTACTCCCTAGTTGTCCTTTATGGATTTTTGTGTTCCTGAAGTCCGATCTGTTACTTGATGTTCTAGATACCAAACCATTTCAATGAATGGGTTACGCTAGCACATCAAGGAGAACATTAGAAGCAGAGTGCTAAATGTCTCTCGGTCGATCATCCAGATTTTCTTTCCTTGGCCTCGCCAAAGTGAAATATGAGAAAGTGTTATCTTTCCTTTGCATCTGCACCCTCCACCGGTATTCATCATGGTAGTACGTTGTGTCGCCAGGATCCTTGACACGGATATTGGTAAAACCTTGATGAATATGGAAATGCTCAAGTTCTTGAGAGCACGCGCAAGCAAAATCATCCCTTGTGTTGTTTTCAACAAGGTAATCCACATCATCCATTCTAATCCGGGTATGCCATTCTACCAAACCCCTCCAAATGATCACTCAAGAATTGCCTTAGGCTGGTATAAAGAGTTTCGATGATCTCTGTATCAAAAGTAATGCTTTTTCCACTTAAGGGAATAGTTCTACGAGTCACCTTCCCCAAGGTGTCTCGTTACGGGATCATGGCAATTATTTCCTTGCCACCTTGCCACCATCCACCATCTCTCTAAGCGTGGAATTGTTGCCCACCAATTCAAACCTCGTTGTTTGTTCTTCCATCCCTCTCGATGTGTTTTGTGTCTCAACTTGAGATGTTCCAACATCTCATTCCACGAGTTGATTTTGAGTGCTCGATCTCCGAGGAAATCGTTTCTTATAGAGTTTCTCTCTGTCGCCATCGTGTTGGATGAAGATCTCGAAAGCAAGGACGTCAAGATCAATTGGAGCAATGAACCAACATTTTCGGGAAGGGCAATTGGATCGACAAGTTTGTGTTAGCTAGTGTCCCCTCTGTCTTCTTACCTCACGTCTTGAATCTCGGGACGAGATTCTCGTTTAGTGGGGGTGAGTTGTCACATCCCTAGCTTCTAGCAATGCACTGGGCTAGCTTCATGTGTGCATCATGTTTAAATTCTATGAAACTTTGAAATGGGGGATGATCAAACCCTAGTACCTTGAAATCCAAATAGGTCCAGCTTAAATAAACAGCATTCAAGAACCCAAAATGCTCTTCTTTGATGTTTGATATTTTTGGCAATGGTTTTGATCCATACCAAAAATAATGAACATTTTTAGGGAACAAGTTGGGCACTGAATTTAAGTCATAAATATTTGAATTGGGGCATTTAATTGCTAATAATATTATTAAATGCTCCAACAATTCTGGAAATATCTAAGGGCCTCTGAGATAATTCAGTTATTGCCCATATTTAATTTCAGGATTTATAAAAAATGATTTGGTATAAAATCAAATCAAAACAAATTAAACAAAATAGAAAACAGGAACAGAAACTCACCTGGAAACTTACCTAGCGCTCACCGAAGCCCACTTGGACAGCCCAACGTTGTGTAGCCCAACCACCAGGGGCATGCTTGTCTTCTTCCCGTGCCAGCGCACGAAGCAGCTCGGTGGCGAGCACCGCCGTCGCGCTTGGCCACCTCCTGCCTGGTTGCCTCCCTCCTCGATGCGCCTGGAGACGCCACGACACCCCTGGCCTGTCTCTCACTCTCCCTGGAACCCCTCGCGCTCTCCCTCGCTGCCCCCCCGACTCTCTCTCGCTCTCTCTCGTCCCCATCCCCTTCCTTGTCTCTCTCCCTCGCACGCACCGAACGCAGCCGCCGCCACCGCTCGCCATTGCTGCGCCCACTGCCTCTCCCTCATCTCCCCGACGCATTCCAGAGCTCCGCCTCGGCCTACTCTTCCTCCTCACCGAGCCAAGTGAGCCGGGAAGCCCTGCATCGGCCTCGTCGCCATCGTCTTCCACCTCGGGCTCCGACCACCGCCGACGTCGATTCGCCGCCTACAAGACCTCCCCGACCACCCTGAGCGTCTCTGCGTGATCTCTGTGAGCCCCACGTTGTTTCTCCCTCCTTTCCCTGTCCGCGCATGCCCTCTAGCTAGCCACCGCGCGAGTTCCGTGCGTCGCCGTCCGCCATGGCCGATGAGGTCCTCGCTCCTGAGCACCTCCGCTCGGTCCAGTGGCACCAGCGTGCTCCTGGTCTCTCCAATAGGCCGCCTAGCCCCTTTGCTCGCTCCCCTGCTTGCTCTAGCGCCGCACCCGATCGAGCCCGAACTCCGGCCGCCGCCTCCCTCGCCGCTGCCAACGCCACAGCTAACCCCAGCTCCTCTAGCTTGCTCCATTGGATGCGCACGAGCGCGAGCTCCCTGTAGAACCCCTCCGCGCGTCGAATGGGCGCCGGAGAAGCCATCCCGGCGTGCCTCCATCGTCGGTTGACATCACCGGCGGTTAAACGCCGGCGAGCTGACGTGGCCGTCTCATTAGCTGCTAATGACCACTCTAAACACCCCCTAGAGCCACTGACAGTGGGACCCACTTAATTACGTTACCGGCTAACCAAAATAGTTAGATTAATTAATAAAATCTGTGGACCCACGCGTCAGCATTGACCCGCTGACGTGGCTGTTGACCTGGTCCCACACGTCAGCCACACAAACCAGCACTGTGTCACTGACCAGTGGACCCCACTGGTCAGGTTTGACCCGGACCAGCCCCAGTTGACTAGATGACGTCACACTGACGTCATGCTGACGCAGTTAACCATTTTCTGGATTTAAAATAATTCAGGAAATTCCAGAAAATAGTGCTAACTTCTAAAAATCATAGTAATTCAACCGTAACTCCAAATCAAACAAGTTATATATGAAAAATTATCAGAAAAATCCAATCTATCCATCTGTACTGTTTTCATGCATGTTAGAGCAGCTTATAGATGCTGTTTAGCACAAATCAATTAAATGTCATTTGAATAATCACATATGGAGTTTGAATTTGAATCTTGTGTTCAAACCAACTCCATTTAACTTGCTGCTAGTTGCATTAGACAAATCACATCATATTGCCATGTCATGATCATGCATCATATTGTGCATTGCATTGATTGTGTTCTTTCTCTGTTGCCGGTAATTGTTCCCCCTCAATAGACGTGGTTCCGACGATGAGATCGATGACACCGATGAAGAGCTATATTATCTTCAGAAGTGCCAGGCAAGCAAAACCCCCTTGTTCATTCCGACACAATCCCACTCTCTCGCCCCTGCTCTATTTTACTGCATTAGGACAACAACGATACAACTGTTACTTGCTGCGGTAGTTGAACCCCTTTATCCTCTGCATGACCTGTCATTGCCACAGTAAATAGATGAAACCCACTAGCATGAGTAGGAGTTGTTTGAGCCCTGATGTGCCTACTCATTCATGCTTGTTTGTCATGCCTGCTATTGCTTAGAGTTGAGTCAGGTCTGATTCATCGGGGATGAATTAGAGGTGTGTGAACATGTCCTACTGTTGAGAGCTAAGTGTGTGAACACGATTTGGTAAAGGTAGTGGTGAGAGGCCATGTAGGAGTACATGGTGGGTTGTCTCATTGCAGCCGTCCTCAGGAACTGAGTTCTGTGTTTGTGATCCATGAACAGTTACTACCACGCATTGGAATGCTTAAGTGCCCCTCTCGACTTATTAATCAACTTGATCTCTGTCCAGGAGTTGCAACTAGTTTCTGGTGTTTGTAGGTAGTGTTACTAGTCTACCAACTAGGTAGTGTTAGTAGTCACCACTTGGTAGACTACTAACACTACCTACAAACACCAGAAACTAGTTGCAACTCCTGGACAGAGAACAAGGGTGATTAAGAAGCCGAGAGGGGCACTTAAGCATTCCAATGCGTGGTAGTAGCTGATCATGGATCACAAACACAGAACTCAGTTCCTGAGGACGGCTGCAATGAGACAACCCACCATGTACTCCTACATGGCCTTTCACCGCTACCTTTACCAAATTGTGTTCACACACTTAGCTCACACACAGTAGGACATGTTCACACACCTCCGATTCATCCCCGATGAATCAAACCTGACTCAACTCTAAGCAGTAGCAGGCATGACAAACAAGCATGAATGAGTAGGCACATCAGGGCTCAAACAACTCCTACTCATGCTAGTGGGTTTCATCTATTTTACTGTGGCAATGACAGGTCATGCAGAGGATAAAAGGGGTTCAACTACCGCAGCAAATAACAGATATGTCGTTGTTGTCCTAATGCAGTAAAAGAGAGCAGGAGCGAGAGAGTGGGATTGTATCGGAATGAACAAGGGGGTTTTGCTTGCCTGGCACTTCTGAAGATAATATAGCTCTTCATCGGTGTCATCGATCTCATTGTCGGAACCATGTCTACTGAGGGGGAACATTTACCGGCAACAGAGAGGAAACACAATCAATGCAGTGCAACAATATGATGGATGAATGTGACATGGCAATATGCTGTTGATTGAGCTAATGCAACTAACAACAAGTTAAATGAAGTTGGTTTGAACACTAGGTTCAAATTCAAACTCCATATGTGATTTCTTAAATGCCATTTAATTGAATTGTCCTAAATAGTAGTCATAAGTTGTTCTAACATGCATGAAAATGGTACATATGGATAGATTGGATTTTTCTGATCATTTTTCATATATAATTTATTTCATTTGGAGTTACGGTTGAATTTCTATGATTTTTAGAAGTTTATACAATTTTCTGAAATTTCCTGAATTATTTTAAATCCAGAAAATGGTTAACTGCGTCAGCATGACGTTAGGGTGACGTCAGTAGGTCAAAGGCGCCAGCCCAGGTCAAACCTGACGGCTGGGACCCACAAGTCAGTGACTGTGGCTAATCCTAATATAACTTAAACCTAACCTAGTTTAATTAGTCGGGCTCAATGCCACATCGATCTAGCATGTAACACCTCATATCACTTTGCGGCCTCACGCACGGTATTCCCACGGGTGTCGCCTTACCTTCGCCCGGGACCGTTTGCGCCTTTTGGCACACGTATATGATAGTGTCGCTAGCATCCATATGATAAGGAGCCCGGGCTGACATGGCTAGTCGTAAACCCAAAGTGGCACAAACTTACAGGGACATGCATCCATGACCCAGCATCGAACGTGTCGGTCATCAGCGAGTGAATCCAGGCTGTAGCACTAGGCTAGCAGGACTCCGGTGAACCGGGCTGTAGCGGGCTAACAGGACTCCGGTATTCATCGCGTGACATATCCCCGAAGGGACAGACACAGGAACGAAGAAGGACACATGCCGGCCAGCCTAAGTGTTCCGGAGCAGTAGCAAGCTACCATGGCTCAGTGGAAACACTAGGAGACATTTCCCGGTAAGAGAGGCTACTAAGGATAAACAACTAGATAGTCAGATCCCACACATACCAAGCATTTCAATAACATACACACAATATGCTCGATATGTGCAAATACAACATGGCATCATAACATGACTCTACGACTCAAGTATTTATTCATTAGGCTCCGAGGAGCGAGATATTACAAACATGGGTCTCACGACCCAACATTCAGAGCATACAAGTCAAAGCACATGCGGAAGCTAACATGTCTGAGTACAGACATCTACAAAAGAAAAAGGCTTAGAAGCCTGACGATCTACCAGATCCTACCGAGGGCACAAGATCGTAGCTGAGGTAACAAGCTAAACGTCGAAGTCCATGCAGAACTACTAGCGAGACTGAAGTATCTCTGCAAAAACGTAAAATAGTCAAACGTGAGTACAAATGTACCCAGCAAGACTTACATCAGAACTAACTACACATGCATCGTTATCAACAAAGGGGGTAGTGGAGTTTAACTGCAGCAAGCCAACTTTGACTCGGTGGCTAACCTGAACTACGACTGCAAGTAACTCTTTCGAGGTGGCACACACGAGTCCACATATTCACCATATCAATACACCACTATGGATCCACACACGAGTCCACATATTCTGAAATTTCCTGAATTATTTTAAATCCAGAAAATGGTTAACTGCGTCAGCATGACGTCAGGGTGACGTCAGTAGGTCAAAGTCGCCAGACCAGGTCAAGCCTGATGGCTGGGACCCACAAGTCAGTGACTATGGCTAATCCTAATATAACTTAAACCTAACCTAGTTTAATTAGTCGGTCCGGGCCCGTATGTCAGTGAGTCAGTGGCTTAACTAAAATTAGTTATTAATTTAACCAAATGTTAGCAGGGGCCGGGCCCACCTGTCAGTGACCCTGGGGAAGTCAAACAGGGTCAAATCCCGGGTCAGTGGGGTCAAACCCACCGGCGGCTTGACGCCAGCGAGGCCAGCCGCGGTGGCGAGCCTCGGGTTTGTGTCTCCGGCAACCAAACGGCCGGCGGAGGGCATCTACGTGATGCAGATGCATGTCCGCATCGGGTGGGGGTGGCAGCTGGGCCTGGGGTGGCCGGAGTTGTCGCCGGCGATGACCTTGGCGGTCGCCGGAGTTCGGACGAGGTCGGCTCCGATGCTAGGGGGCACGGCGAGGCGCGTGAGGAGTGCTACGGGCTCGTGCGAGTGCGGCGGAGACGATGACGTGCTCAGGATCGATCCAACGTGGCTGTGGCCACGACGGCGATGTGCGGTGGCGGCGGCGGATGCGGCCGAGCTCGGTGCTGTTGCTGTGGTGCTCGAGAGCGAGAAGAGGAAGGGGGAGGAGGAAGAGGAGCTCACGGGGAGTCGGTTGAAGCAGACGGCGAGCTCAGGGAGGCCCTGTGGACGACGAATCGGGCGGCGGCATTCGGCGGCCGTGGACGGCGAAGAAGGGTCGCAGCGTTGTCTTGGGGTCCTCCGGCCTTGCGTGGGTCGGCGGAGAGGTGCTCGGGTTCTAGGCGGAGCTCGTGGGTTGGTCAGAGAAGCGACGGGGAGGCGGTGGCCGCGGCAGCAGCAAGCGGCGGCGACAGGCTCCGCTCGGGCGCGTGAGGGAGAGAGAGCAGAGGAGGGGGAGGAGCGAGGGAGAGCGCGAGGGGTTCCAGGAGAGTGAGAGAGAGGCCAGGGGTGTCGTGGCGTCTCCAGGCGCATCGAGGAGGGAGGCAACCAGGCAGGAGGTGGCCAAGCGCGACGGCGGTGCTCGCCACTGAGCTGCTTCGTGCGCTGGCATGGGAAGAAGACAGGCATGCCCCTTGTGGTTGGGCTGCACAGTGTTGGGCTGTCCAGGTGGGCTTCGGTGAGCGCCAGGTAAGTTTCCAGGTGAGTTTCTGTTCCCGTTTTCTATTTTGTTTAATCTGTTTTGATTTGATTTTATACCAAATCATTTTTTATAAATCCTGAAATTAAATATGGGCAATAACTGAATTATCTCAGAGGCCCTTAGATATTTCCAGAATTGTTGGAGCATTTAATAATATTATTAGCAATTAAATGCCCCAATTCAAATATTTATGACTTAAATTGAGTGCCCAACTTGTTCCCTAAAAATGTTCATTATTTTTGGTATGGATCAAAACCATTGCCAAAAATATCAAACATCAAAGAAGAGCATTTTGGGTTCTTGAATGCAGTTTATTTAAGCTGGACCTATTTGGATTTCAAGGTGCTAGGGTTTGATCATCCCCCATTTCAAAGTTTCATAGAATTTAAACATGATGCACACATGAAGCTACCCCAGTGCATTGCTAGAAGCTAGGGATGTGACAACTCACCCCCACTAAACAAGAATCTCGTCCCGAGATTCAAGACGTGAGGTAAGAGGAAAGGGGGTCACAAAACTATCACAATCTTCATGATCCATTTGCCCTTCTTGAAGATGTTGACTCATTGCTTCAAATTGATCTTGACGTCTTTGCTTTCGAGATCTTTATTCAGCATGACAACGAGGGGAAAGGGACAACTCCAGAAGAATCGATCTTTTCAAAGATCGAGCAACTCAGGGTCAACTCATGGAGTGAGGCATTGAAACATCTCTTGAGCTGACACACAGAACACACATCAAGAGGGATGGAAAGATGACGGAGATTCAATTTGGTAGGCAACAGTTCCACGCTGAAGTAGGATGCTGCATGGTTTCAAAGTAGCGAGGAGTTGAGTTTCCATGATACCATAATGGGGCACCTTAGGGAAGGCGACTCGTAGAAATATCCCCTTAAGTGGCAAAAAGAATTACCTTTGATTCAGAGATCAATGAAACTCTTTATACCAGCTTAAGGCAAATTACAATCGATCATTTGGAGAAGTTCGAAAGATTGGCATACTCAGTTTGGAAAGGAAACTAGAGTTATAAGACAACTTGACAAACGGAAGGCACATTCCAATTGATACCGAGAATATAACCTAGTGACTGAGCGTGCTCTCAAGAACTTGAGCATTTCCATATTCATCAAGGTTTTACCAACATCCGTGTCGAGGATCCTGGCAACACATCATACTACCATGATGAATAACGACGGAGGATGCAGATGCAAAGGAAAGATAACACTTTCTCAGATTTCACCTTGGCGAGGCCAAGGAAAGAAAATCTGGATGATCGACCGAGAGACATTTAGCACTCCGCTTCTAATGTTCTCCTTGATGTGCTAGCGTAACCCATTCATTGAAATGGTTTGGTATCTAGAACATCAAGTAAAAGGTCGGACTTCGGGAACACAAGAATCCATAAGGAATAACTACAGAAGTAAATCCTACGAAATCCTTATGGGGAGGTGGCCAACTTCCTCAATCAATATACTACAATAATGGGTCTTCCGGCTGGGTGTGTTGGCCACGACATCCACTTTACCGGGTTACAGAGAGACCAATATTATAGTACTTGGAAAATGTTCCAACCATCAAGTCTGCCTGAGATTCAGATCTGGTTGGTGTCAGAATATTCCAGACTTATCAAGTCTAGAAGAAAAAACGAAAGTTTGCAACACAAATCGACGAGATGACGTTGCGAGATTCTCGGGGGATCAACTACGAGAGCAAGCTCCAAAACATGAGCTGGTTCTGCTACATACATGTGAACACGTTGTCCAAGACAAGCATGACCACGTAGTAGTCTTATAATGAAACACTACCGAGTTCAGGTGGGGAACCATCATCAAGGATTTCGAAGTCTTTACGCGCGCTAGACTTCTTTTCCTTGAACAAATCAATCAGTGGCTTAGTGTGCTACGGAGTTCATATGGAACGAAGATGATCAGTCTAACAGACCACAGAATACTTTGCACGTGCATGACTGACTTGGGATGATTCCGGAGGAGGTAAAACAAGCCTTCTCAAACTCATGGCGGCAACTTGCATCAAATGCACATGAATTAGAGGGACTCACTTCTTTCGCCCAAACATATGCTTCACGAACGGGTCATGAAGATAACGCTTATAGAAGTTTCCAATACTAGCTGGATGTTCAACACAAATCCGGGAGAAGATAACAATGTTGCTGATGGGCTCAACAAAATTCCTCCAGGTTTCCACATAAGTGAAATTCCAGAATTATGTGAACAAGGTGATAGCATTGGCCAGACCCAAAGGATACAATGGTGTATGCCCGAGGAATCAACCACGAGTAAGACAACATTATGAACATCGTTGGTTCTGATTTGATTTGACGGAGCCCATACTCAAATCAAAGATTGGGTAAGATGATAGGTCCATAAACTGATCACGGGGGTCAATAGATGAAAATACCATCTTTCTTCGACACACATGGTCATCATTCTATGAGGCTATGCTTCCAGCTGGTCAGATTCCTACTTGGAAGGATTTCATTGAGGCTTTTCACGAGCATCACATTCCCCAGGCCCTCATCGATCGCAAGAGAGAAGAGTTCTGTAGTTTCACCCAGAGTAAGATGGCTGTTGATGCTTACAGCAGAGAGTTCGAGAACCTTGCCCGCTATGCCACAGAAGAGGTGTCCATGGACGCCAAGAAGCAGGCTAGGTTCCGGAAGGGTCTCAACCCCAAGTTGCGTCGTGATCTCCACCTGCATCATTGTGATACATTCCAAGCTCTTGTAAACAAGGCCATTAATGCAGAGACAACTCAGCTCACTTATGAGGAGTCTCGTAAGCACACCCGTGATTTGGGATCTTCTTCCGGCTCCAGTTCTCAGAAGCGCCGGATTTGGGTTCCGAATTCCGCTCTTCCTTCCGGATATTCACCGAGGCCATCCTATGTGGTGTCTCCCCCAGCTCAGTTATATGTTCCACCCAGGCCTACTAGTAGACCGCTTGTTAATGCGGGTCCACAACCAACTTCAGGGACTTGCTTCACATGTGGGAAGCCAGGACACTATGCACGTGACTGCTCTCAGACTAGTTATGCTCCACCCCCGCCTGAGAAGTTTGTTGGTCGTGGTAATCCATCATGCAAGATGACCAGTGTCAAGTCAGCCCCCACAGAACGTGGACGTGTGCATCATGTCTCAGCTAAAGACGCTCATGATGATCCAGATGTCGTTCTTGGTACACTCCTTGTCAATTGTCGTCCAGCATCGGTTCTATTCGATACCGGAGCATCTCTCCTTCATTTCTGAAGGCTATGCTCGTTTGCACGACATGTCATTTTGTGATATGCCAACACCACTTGAAATCCAAACCCCAGGGTCTAGATGGCAAACTACCAGAATCAGCTATGGTAATGAAATCCTTGTTGATAGACTTGTTTTTCTTGTATCACTTGTAGCCCTCAAGTCCTCAGATATTAACATCATCTTGGGTATGGACTGGATGACAGCTCATCATGCCAAGATTGATTGTTACACCAGATCTGTTCAGCTTACACACCCATCTGGCAAGATAGTCACTGTCTCCATCAGAGTTGCAAAGCGTCAGCTCTATTCACTTAATGCCAGCCCTCTTCCAGACCTTGACGATATCCCGGTAGTCCGTGACTTTTCGGATGTCTTTCCAGAGGAATTTTACCTGACTCAACTCTAAGCAGTAGCAGGCATGACAAACAAGCATGAATGAGTAGACACATCAGGGCTCAAACAACTCCTACTCATGCTAGTGGGTTTCATCTATTTACTATGGCAATGACAGGTCATGCAGAGGATAAAGGGGTTCAACTACCGCAACAAGTAACAGATATGTCGTTGTTGTCCTAATGCAGTAAAAGAGAGCAGGAGCGAGAGAGTGGGATTGTATCGGAATGAACAAGGGGTTTTGCTTGCCTGGCACTTCTGAAGATAATATAGTTCTTCATCGGTGTCATCGATCACATCGTCGAACATCGTCTACTGAGAGGGGACAATACCGGCAACAGAGAAGAAATACAATCAATGCAATGCACAATATGATGCATGCTCATGACATGGCAATATGAATGTCTTTTGGGCTAATGCAAGCTAGAACAGATTGAAATGAGTCCATTTGAACCAAAGATTCAAATGCAAACCCATTATATGAAGTCATAAAAGTGCATTAACTTGTTTCATCCAAACAGCGGGGTTAAGTTGCTCTAACATGCATGAAACCAGTGCAGATGGATAGATTGGATTTTTCTGATCATTTTTCATATATAATTTGTTTGATTTGGAGCTATGGTTGATTTTATATGAATTTTAGAAGTTTAGATCATTTTCTGGAATTTCCTGTATAAAAATAAATCCAGAAAATACTTATTGCGTCAGCATGACGTCGGGGTGACGTCATCAGGTCAAAGGCGCCTGCGCAGGTCAAACCTGACGCTGTGACCCACATGTCAGTGTAACAGCTAATTAACAGGATTACCAAGCCAAACTGGTCGAAGTTGAGTCTAGAAATTCTTTAGTTATGTAAGGGAATTGATTGTGGGAAGGAACGTAAGGCTCTTTTTACTCCTTATACCTCATGGCCTTCTGATCTGAGTCATCCTATCTTTCCTACGGGGTTAAGGAACTAGGCTATCTCTTCCGTATATTAGGATCACGTGTTACTACTCCGTAGTTCCATAGGATTGGTTTATCAGAGTCATACCCCAGTTTCGAGTACTTCCGGTGTAGCCTATTTAGTACTATCCCAGAACCTTGAGTGATGATGTTGAGTATGATACTACCCCATTTTAGCAGGATGTCTCATTCTGAGCATTTTACTGCTGTTATGCTGCCGGAATTGCCCTAGGAGTTCGAGAGTTACTAATTTCCTTGTCCTACATTCTACAGTCTATAGTAGATGCTGATCCGTCCTTGGTTTCGTTTCTCAGGATGTCATCAGTTAAGCGAAGTTCTGTTGCTCGTAGCCAGAACCATGGAGATGGTAAGGATAAGGATCCTCCCGACCAACCTTCGTTGACAGAGTTCATGCTAGAGATGGAGAGAAACAAGCGTGAGTCTAACCGCTTGTTGGCGCGTATTGAGGAGAACACCGCACATCAGTTCAAAGGATCTGTGACCATTCATGACTTCATCCGCTTGCACCCACCCACCTTTCATCATTCCATTGAGCCACTTGATGCAGATGACTGGCTCCGTAGCATCACCCATAAGCTGCGTTCCGCGAACGTAGCTGAAGATGACAAAGTCACCTATGCCACATACCACCTGGAAGGTCCTGCTAGTCTTTGGTGGCAGAACTATGAGGCTATGCTTCCAGCTGGTCAGATTCCTACTTGGAAGGATTTCATTGAGGCTTTTCATGAGCATCACATTCCCCAGGCCCTCATCGATCGCAAGAGAGAAGAGTTCTGTAGTTTCACCCAAAGTAAGATGGCTATTGATGCTTACAGCAGAGAGTTCGAGAACCTTGCCCGCTATGCCACAGAAGAGGTGTCCACGGACGCCAAGAAGCAGGCTAGGTTCCGAAAGGGTCTCAACCCCAAGTTGCGTCGTGATCTCCACCTGCATCATTGTGATACATTCCAAGCTCTTGTAAACAAGGCCATTAATGCAGAGACAGCTCAGCTCACTTACGAGGAGTCTCATAAGCACACTCGTGATTTGGGATCTTCTTCCGGCTCCAGTTCTCAGAAGCACCGGATTTGGGTTCCGAACTCTGCTCTTCCTTCCGGATATTCACCGAGGCCATCCTATGTGGTGTCTCCCCCAGCTCACTCGTATGTTCCACCCAGGCCTACTAATAGACCGCTTGTTAATGCGGGTCCACATCCAACTTCAGGGACTTGCTTCACATGCGGGAAGCCAGGACACTATGCACGTGACTGCTCTCAGACTAGTTATGCTCCACCCCCGCCTGAGAAGTCTATTGACCGTGGTAAGCCATCACGCAAGATGATCATTGTCAAGTCAGCCCCCACTGAACGTGGACGTGTGCATCACGTCTCAGCTAAAGACGCTCATGATGATCCGGATGTCGTTCTTGGTACACTCCTTGTCAATTGTCATCTAGCATCGGTTCGATTCGATACTGGGGCATCTCATTCTTTCATTTCTGAAGGCTATGCTCGTTTGCACGACATGTCATTTTGTGATATGCCAACACCACTTGAAATCCAAACCCCAAGGTCTAGATGGCAAACTACCAGAATCAGCTATGGTAATGAAATCCTTGTTGATAGACTTGTTTTTCTTGCATCACTTGTAGCCCTCAAGTCCTCAGATATTAACATCATCTTGGGTATGGACTGGATGACAGCTCATCATGCCAAGATTGATTGTTACACCAGATCTGTTCAGCTTACACACCCATCTGGCAAGATAGTCACTGTCTCCACCAGAGTTGCAAAGCGTCAGCTCTATTCACTTAATGCCAGCCCTCTTCCAGACCTTGACGATATCCCGGTAGTCCGTGACTTTCTGGATGTCTTTCCAGAGGAACTGCCAGGTGTTCCACCTGATAGAGATGTAGAGTTCGTCATAGATCTTATTCCAGGAACTGCTCCAATCTCTAGGAGACCTTACAAGATGGCACCCTTAGAACTAGCTGAGCTTAAGAAACAACTTGATGAGTCCTTGCAAAAGGGTTTCATCCGTCCTAGTTCTTCTCCTTGGGCTTGCCCCGTCATCTTCGTCAAGAAGAAGGATGGTACGGACCGGATGGTTGTGGATTATCGTCCTGTTAATTTGGTCACGATAAAGAACACCCCAACTCAATGCCACATCGATCTAGCATGTAACACCTCATATCACTTTGCGGCCTCACGCACGGTATTCCGACGGGTGTCGCCTTACCTTTGCCCGGGACCGTCTGCGCCTTTTGGCACACGTATATGATAGTGTCGCTAGCATCCATATGATAAGGAGCCCGGGCTGACATGGCTAGTCGTAAACCCAAAGTGGCACAAACTTACAGGGACATGCATCCATGACCCAGCATCGAACGTGTAGGTCATCAGCGAGTGAATCCAGGCTGTAGCACTGGGCTAACAGGACTCCGGTGAACCGGGCTGTAGTGGGCTAACAGGACTCTGGTATTCATCGCGTGACATTTCCCCGAAGGGACAGACACATGAACGAAGAAGGACACATGCCGGCCAGCCTAAGTGTTCCGGAGCAGTAGCAAGCTACCATGGCTCAGTGGAAGCACTAGGAGACATTTCCCGGTAAGAGAGGCTACTAAGGATAAACAACTAGATAGTTAGATCCCACACATACCAAGCATTTCAATAACATACACACAATATGCTCGATATGTGCAAATACAACATGGCATCATAACATGACTCTACGACTCAAGTATTTATTCATTAGGCTCCGAGGAGCGAGATATTACAAACAGGGGTCTCACGACCTAGCATTCAGAGCATACAAGTCAAAGCACAAGCGGAAGCTTAACATGTCTGGGTACAGACATCTATAAATGAAAAAGGCTGGAAAGCCTGACTATCTACTAGATCCTGCCGAGGGCACAAGATCGTAGCTGAGGTAACAAGCTAAACGTCGAAGTCCAAGCGGAACTACTAGCGAGACTGAAGTCTCTCTCTGCAAAAACATAAAATAGGCAAACGTGAGTACAAATGTACCCAGCAAGACTTACATCAGAACTAACTACATATGCATCATTATCAACAAAGGGGATGGTGGGGTTTAACTGCAGCAAGCCAGCTTTGACTCGGTGGCTATCCCGAACTACGACTGCAAGTAACTCTTTTGAGGTGGCGCACACGAGTCCACATATTCACCATATCAATACACCACTATGGATCCGCTCCCGTCTCCCTACGAGAATGCCATCCATAGCACTCACACTTATCTTGCGCATTTTAGAGTATCCACTTTCGCTTGTCTATGAACTGTACAGGCAACCCAGAAGTCCTTTTCCGCGGACACGGCTATTCGAATAGATCATATTAACCCTGCAGGGGTGTACTTCTTCACACACGCTCTCGCCACTTATCGCCCTGTACACGTCATGTACCTCGGCAACCTTCAAGCGGAAGCCGGGCGAGGGAGTCGGCCACGACCTGACTAACCACACAAGTCTCTCGTCCAGGTTTATCGCCTATTCGTGTTCCATCCGCAAGGAGATCCGGCTGGGGTGTCACTCACGGCCCCAAACGATGCGTGCAGGGTTCCCAAGTCCACCATCCGGGTGCCACTTGGTACATCGGGCCACTGTGCCTAGTCTGTCCCAAGCCCACCTATACCGGGTGCCACTTGGTAGACTACTAACACTACCTACAAACACCAGAAACTAGTTGCAACTCCTGGACAGAGATCAGATTGATTAATAAGTCGAGGGGGGCACTTAAGCATTCCAATGAGTGGTAGTAGTTGTTCATGGATCACAAACACAGAACTCAGTTCCTGAGGACGGCTGCAATGAGACAACCCGCCATGTACTCCTACATGGCCTCTCACCGCTACCTTTACCAAATCGTGTTCACACACTTAGCTCTCAATCGTAGGACATGTTCACCACATTCCAATTCATCCCCGATGAATCAGACTTGACTCAACTCTAAGCAATAGCAGGCATGACAAACAAGCATGAATGAGTAGGCACATCAGGGCTCAAACAACTCCTACACAGGAGAGTCGAAGCCCGACACTTGGCTCGAAGACTACCAAGTGGCTGTGCACATTGGTGGCGTCAGCAATGAGGTGGCCATGAAGCACCTCCCTGTGATTCTTGAAGGTTCTGCCAGGGCTTGGCTGAATCAGTTGGCCCCTGGGAGCATTTTGAGTTGGGATGAGTTAGCCCGAGTGTTTACCAGAACATTTGAGGGCACCGGCAAGAGACCCGCTGGTCTACCAGAGTTGCAGCATTGCGTGCAGAAACTGAATGAAACCTTGAGAGACTATATCCAGAGATGGATCACTCTGCACCACACACTGGAGAATGTGTCAGATCACCAAGCAGTCTGTACCTTTAAGAAAGGCGTTTGCTACAGAGAGCTCAATCTTAAGTTCGGTCGGACCAGAGATATGTCCCTGACTCAGATGATGGAGATTGCCACCAAGTATGCTAATGGCAAAGAGGAAGATTGACTCCAAAGTGGTAAGCACAAAACAGTCGCCCAGGACACCGGAGGAGGAAATTCCAGTCGGAAGGAGAAGCGAAAGGCTGAGGCAGCAGGTCCTGCCGAGGCAGCAATGTTGAATCAAGGAAAGTTCAAGGGGAAGCCAAGGGGCCTTGGATCCCTAAGAAAGTGAATGACCAAGAAGGAAATGTCAGATTTCGGGTTCTGGCAGACCCTTGAGGTTCGAACACTGGGGTGCGCACGAAGATCTTTCCCCTACCAGCTCATGTCTCGAAGTCTCGCAAAGGATCTATGCAAGAAAGATGAACACACATGGGACACGAGATTTATACTGGTTCAGGCCACCATTGTTGTGTAATACCCTACTCCAATGTGTGGTGTGGTGGATTGCCTCAGGGGCTGATGATGAATAGTACAAGGGGAGAACAGCCTCGCGAGGGGCTGCTCTTGGGTTGGTGCTATGAACTGCTAAGGTGAGTTCAGCCGCTTCTCTCTCTCTCTCTCTCTGATCAATCTGTTCTCCGACCCCCCACCAGTCCTATTTATAGAGGGAGGCCCTGGGCCTCTTCCCAAATAATGAGCGGGAAGGGCGCCAATAATTGGCCATTTTGAAGGGGAACATCTAGTACAGTTATCCTGACTAAAGTTGGTCTTCGGCTGCCAAAGGCTCTGACGGTGACGCCGTCCTGGGCTCCACGATGACCTACATCCTACCGTTCTGCTAGTCTTGGTCTTGTTTCACCGAAACGGTAACCTTTGCCTGATGCCTTGGCCTGTGCTTGCCCCCTTTGCACCGAAAGGGAAACAAGGACACTGCGCAGGCCAGCGCCCGCCTGGCGCCCACCTGGTCTCGATCGTCATGGCTTGCATCACGGGCTCCTCGGGAGGTACCCTGCCTTGATCTCTCTGCCTCCTCATGAGCCTGTCTGAGGAGGCTGCTCCTGAGGAAGCTTCCTGTCGTCCGCCCCGTGAGGCTTGGCCCCTCGCGAGGGTCTTGATCTTGAGCCGATGAAGCTGGGCCGCATCTGGCCCCCACTTGAGCCACGCCGCAGGCAGGCAAGTCTAGGGACCCACGTTCCCAGAACGCCGACAGTAGCCCCCGGGCCCAAGGCGCGCCCAGACTTGGCTTAGCAGAGAAGGGAAGGGGCAAGTGCGAAGCGCCGCGGGCCCCAACAGCCTGCTGCCTCGGGCGCCGCGTGGTGATTGATTGGACGTGGTCATCTCCGCTTCCCCATGACGCCTCGCCAACCGCCCATCTGACAAAAAGAGGTTCCCGAGCCAGACTTACCTGCTTTGTTCTCGCTTTCCTTGCTCTAGATCCCCTTTCTCGCTCCTCTCATTCCTGCTTCCGAAATCCTCCAGATCTGCCTCAATCCTTCCCATCTGGAAAGCCATGGCGCCTCACAAGACGCCGACCGTGGCCTGGTACTCGTCGACTCTGGATCCCCTGAATGTGTCGGAGAAGAATCTGCCCTCATGCGCCTGCGGACGGTGGCGCAGGGCAACGTGGGAGCGTCTGTGTTCAAGGCCGGCTCCGACCAGCCTGAAGGCAAGGGGAGCACCTTCTACCCGCTCTTTGTGAGCACCATCATCGCCGGTCTGGTGCCCCCTTTTTCCGAGTTCTTCCTTGCTGTTCTTCGCCAATACAACTTGCAAGCTCTACACCTCCACCCCAACTCTGTTCTTCTCCTGGCGATTTTCGCCTACTATTGTGAGGCTCACGTTGGGGTAAAGCCCTCAGTGGCCTTGTTGCGTCATTACTTTTACCTCCGGGTTTCTCATGGCCCAATCACCGCATGCACGAGCCCCATTGCATACTCCAGCTCCAATGCCATCTCGAAGCCGGGGAAGAGGATCGAAGGCTTCCGGAGCAAGTGGGTCATGGTGAACGCCGGGCGCATCCACCCCCTACTAGTGCTGCCTACGGGGCATCCCAAGGCTGTTGATGCGTGGTCTCGTGCGGAGCTTGTCGACCCTCGCGCGAGGGCGGTGCTGAAGAGGATGAACGCGGACCTAAGGCCAAGCAACCTGGGGGCGGCGAAGCTGACCAGGGCCACGCTCCTGAGGGAGTTCCTGGAGCACCGGGTGGCTCCACTCTGGGAGCACTCACTCCCATTGTGGAGGCTTGGGGAAGCGGACGCTGCCATTCGCTTGAGCTCTGCAGCCCTGGCCGACGAAGATCTGGTCGCGGCTCTCCATTCCTTGGTTGGGGGAGACGTGGCGAGGCCGGAGGGTTCTCCTGTCCCCCTGTTTCTTCACGGCGATTGGGAGCAGGTGGTGAACGCCATGCCCACCTTCAACGGTGAGGGGCTGGTGCCCGCAGTGGCTCCCGGGGATCTGGCGGTGTTGCCGATGGTGAATGTGTCCTCCAGCAACTCCAGCAGGAGTGAGGAGGAAGATGAGGGGGAGGAGGAAGAAGAGTCTGACTCCGAGGCGACTAGCAGGGAGTCGGAGGAGTCCTTTCCCCGGCGCAGGGCCCGGGCCCTCCGCTCCATGCCGGACGACAACGAGGCCGGCGCCAGGCGAGGAGGGAAGGATTCTCCCCTGGTCCCGAGGAAGGACAGGTCATGGCTGGTGCTCCCAGGATCTGCTCTGGCTCCGGGGCGGTCTGAGGCCTGCTCCAGCCTTCCCGACGCGCCCTCTACTTCCGGGCCTCCCAAGGCTGACCCCAGCTGCAGGCTCTCGGGCTTCAAGTTTGGCCGGAGGCTGCTTGAGTCCGCGAACGACGACCAGTAAGTGCTCGATCCGTGCTCTGCTTTGTTTCTGGCACCGAGGCTTGACGCCTTCATTCTTTTGGCTAGGGCCGGCACCTGCAGCGAAGAAGTTGAAAGGGGCTTCTGTGACCCCGCTTGAGGCTATTTCGTCTGCCGAGGTAGTGCCTTAATCAGCGGGGAAAGGAGGCATCAAGCCTCGTGCCTTCCTTGCCCGGTCGTCCTCGCGAGCCCAGCAGGGACACTCTGGCGAGGAGTCAGCCCCCGTGGCCCCGCTGACCCTGGAGGTGCCTGGGCTTGATGATGCTGCTGAGCTGCCCAAGGCCCAGGAGGCTCCTTCCTCCCAAGCCGTGATCACACTGCCGTCCTCTCCTCCTGCTCCACCAGCTCCCGTCTCTTCTGATCCCTCGGTCATCTTCGACCAGGCCGCCAACGAACTGAGCCGGCTACGGGAGGATCACCAGAGCGCGGACCCCCGCCTGGTGGTCGGGCGCCTGGAGCTAGCTTCTGGCTAGGCCCGCTCTGTCGCCTCTGTCCGAGCGGCGCTGCGCCAGGATGCTTCTGCCTCCGACGAGGAGAAGCAAGCCACCCACCAGGCCAAGGCCGCTCGCGATGCTGCCAAGGGCGACGCTGCGGATGCCCGGGGCCGCTGCAAGGCGCTGGAGGTCGAGCTGTAAGACCTGCGTGACGAGCTCGCGAAGGAGGTCCGCATCCGCCAGGAGAAGGAGGAGGGAATGAAGGCTCGGGAGGCTGCCGTCAAGGACCGGGATGGCAAGCTTGATGACCTCCATGGCCGGTTGGAGACGCTGTAGTAGGCGCTGAAGGTGGAGAGGACCGAGCTAGACCGCAAGTCCAAGGTCCTTGCTGAGGATCGAGTGGCCTTCGCCAATTTGGAGGAGAAGGCTCGTGCTGCGCTAAAGAGACTTTATGAGGGCAGCTTAGAGAACCCGTTGGCTGGCGAAGAGGACGGCCCTGCCGAGCTGCTTCCCTTCCTGGTCCGTGCGCTTGAAGATGTCGCGGACGGCCTTGGCCCTACGGCCGAGGCCGAGGCGCGTGCCATGTCATCTGCAGCGCTGACGCGCGTCCTTAGCCACGTCTACCATCGCGACCCCAACGTCGGCCTCGACAGTTTGCTGGACCCTGTGAGTGGCGACCTCGTCGCCGCTGCTGCTGAGGCCGTGAAGGGCCGAGCCGAGGCTTTGCTAGGGAGGTTTCGTGCCTTCAGCACCTTGCCCAAGCGCGACGCCGCCAGCTCCGCGGCCTCAGGCGGTGGAGCCGCCACTGGAAAGTGATCCCTTCGCAGCTTCTGTCCTGCTTTAATTCCTGCAACATGCACCATGCCTCGTGGAGGCATTTAAAGTCGTGTTTGACGTCATGAAACAATCTATGGCTTGTAATATTTTCTTTTGAATTCCCTAGAATTTGCATTTTGCCCTCCTATTTGCTTGTGTTCTACGTCGGTAGGGCCCGACCCCGCACATACCTCAGCTGCCGTTAGCCCTGACCGGAAACCAGGACAGGACTAAGGAGTGAGGGGCTATGTGGCAAGTTAGGCTCCTGAGTTGCGATGCTCAGGAGTCCCCCTTGATGCACAAACAGCAAGTAGGGAAGGAGGGCGTAGGAGTGGATTTGTCATTCTACATCGGTAGAGCCCGGCCCCGCGCATACCTCAGCCGCCGTTAGCCCCGACCAGAAACCAGGACGAGACTAAGGAGTGAGGGGCTACATGACCAGTTAGGCTCCTGAGTCGCGATGCTCAGGAGTCCCCCTTGACGTGCAAACGACTCTTCATACCTTGGCTCCGCTCGGGGAGAGGCGCGCGATGACCAGGTCCGAAGTACCTGGCTGGGTGGCGTGCGTTCGGGCGTGGACCGGGCGCAGCCCCTGTGTCCAGCCCCCTCGCGCGGCACCCCCGAGGGGAGGCGTTGCGACGGTGCCAGACACTAAGCTCTGGGCTCCCTGAGGTTGGTATGGCCGTGAGCCGCCCTTAGTTGTTTCTTACCAGCGCGGAGCATAGCGCTTCCATATGTGTACGGGCATAGCCGCTCCTCGGCAGTGTCGTCAGCCAGCGCGGAGCATGATGCTTCCATTGGTACGTGGGAGGGGGCTCCCCTCTGGGAGGAGCCCCCGGGGCGTGTACAGCCCCGCCCTAACACGTGGCCGGCATGGTAGGGCTAGGAGAGGTGTATCTGGGCACCCGTGAGCCAGCTCGGGACTCACGAGGCCCTACCTGGAGGCGGGTCGCGCCTGGCTCTGGGCCTTTATCAATGGTGTGTTCCTGCAGGGTGGTTAGAATGCAAATGCTCTACGTCCTCAGGTCCCGGCACTCGAGCGAGCTCAGCCGCCGCTAGTATGACAGGTCGCAATGCCGTGGGTCAAGGCTAGGGGGTGAGGGCTAGAGAGCTAGTAAGTGCCCATGAGTCGCAATGCTCAGGTGCCCCCTTTTAACGTGCAAGCGCTTTGCATGCGAGCGGCGAGGTCCACGATAAGCAGCAGATGATAACCATGGGGACCAGGTTAAGCTCAGAGGAGCAAATCCATTTAGATAGATGCGGACAAAGCAAACGCCACTGGGTCAGGCCCGAGCAGCTTGGGGATAATGCAGCCCAAGGGGCGCCCCCAACAAGGTAGGTAAAGAGCATAAGCAAAACAGATACATGCCGCAAGGATGGACCCACGTAACCTGGGAATGATGCAGCCCTGCGGGCACTCCCAGCTGAAAATGGAACTTTGAAAGATGTCACCTGATACCTTTGCAGAGCAAGTTTCGGAGTAGCTGATGATGCGTGGTGAAGAAGCCACCCCTCACGAGCCTTCGGAGCCCTGAGCCTCGGGAGGCTCTAGGGGTCCGCGCGGCTCCTCAAGGTCCATCTCCATCTCCTCCAGGAACGCGCGGTGCCTGGCCACCTGAGCTTCCAGGATGCTCCTCATCAGGCGCTGGTGGGCAGCAGCAGCGTTCGGCAGGTCGAAGGGCATGTGAGCGTAGCTGTGAGGTGGACCCTCACAACGCCCCACGCGTGAAGGCCAGAGGCGCTCCTGAGACACGGCTCGGTTGAGCCCTTGGTACGTCGATGCAGACATGCAGCCCACCATCCTCGCCGGGATGTGGGGCTACGGCGGGTAGGCGGCGACTGCCGCGCATGACTCTTGACTCCTGTAGCTCCTGAATGTTCCTCGCAATGAACTCCTGAGGGTTTGGCCCTCCCTGCCTCATGCCTTCCTGAGAGAAACGTGCCTTGAAGCACGCCTCCAAGTGGTGCCCGAGCGCTTCCCTCGTGACCATGGCAAAGTCAGTGGCTCTCCAAGACAGAGCCCCCGACCCATGCCCGAGGAGGGTGCCAGGGGTGCCTTCCTATGCGAGAGAAGGTGGCGCCCCTTGAACGGGCGCGGATCTTGCCGCGACGCCTCCGGAGGTGCCTGCCTCGTGACTGTTCGAGCCAGGTGAAGCCTTCTTCTTCTTAGGGACCACCTCGGGGAGCCTCCCACTCCCGTGATCTGGGTCTTCGATTGCTGCGGCCTGGAAGGCACGCTCGAGAGAACACACTGCATCCCTTTCCTCACAAGGCACTGTGATGATTCCACTGCTTCCTGGCATCTTGAGGACATTGTAGCCGTGCTGAGTCACTGCCATGAACTTGGCCAGGGCTGGGTACCCAAGGATGGCATTGTAAGGCAGGCGAATGTGGGCGACGTCGAAGTCAATGAGCTCGGTGAGGTAGTTGTTGCGCTACCCAAAGGTGACAGGAAGGCGAACTTGCCCTATCGGAAAAGTGGAACCATCAGTGACTCCTGAGAAAGGCTTGATTGGTTGAAGCTGATCATATGGCACTTGGAGATTGTTGAACGTCTCGACGGACAGGACACTGAGTCCTGCTCCGCCATTGATGAGAGTCCTTGTGACTTGCACATTGCTGATGACTAGGGAACAAAGCATCAGGAGGACTCTGGCCATTGCTGCGCACTTGAGTTGATCCGCCCAGCTGAATGTGATGGCGCACGCTGACCACATGAGAGGGCGCGTGGCCTCAAGCTTGGGGAGGACTGCATTCACCTCGCAAGCAAACTGCTTGAAGATGCACTGAGAGGCTGGGGCCTGAGCGCTGCCTAGGATGCAAGCGATCGCACGCGGCTCCTGGAAGCCCCCAGCCCCCTCGTACTGGTGAGGGTCTTCATTCCTCCTTGGCGGTGGTGGCAGAGGAGGGAGGCCTGCGTTGCCTTGAGGGCGGTCCTCACGAGGCTGATCCTTACAACCTCCCTCGTGAGGCTGGTCCTGCCAGCGGTCCTCTCAAGGTCGGTCATGCCACCCTTGGCGAGGGCCACGGTCTTCCCATCGTCCTCCACCTCTTCCTCCTCCTAGGCCATAGCCCCGGTCGTTGCGGTCGGGACGTCGGCCGATACGCCCATCTTAAAAGGCCCTGAGCTCTTGACATTCATTGGTGTTGTGGGTGTGGAGGTCGTGGTACACGCAGTACCGGCTGCCCTTGGATGACTCAGGCTGATCCCTGCCTTGCTTGGTGTCTGGCTCTGCTGTGAGCACGGCAGCCCCCTTGCGCTTCACGTCCTTGACCTTGGGCTTCTTCTCTTCTGGGTCGGCAGCCGGAAGCCCGAGGAGGGAGAGGCGCCCTTACTCAGCCCTGGCGCACTTGGTCGCCAAGTTGAACAACTCCAGTGATGTGCACAGGTCTTCATGGATTGCTAGCTCCTCTTTCATCTTGATGTCACGCACGCCATCGGAGAAGGCTAAGATGATGGCCTCCTCAGTTACCCTGGGGATCTTGAGGCGAGCGTTGTTGAAGCGCTGGATGTACTTCTGCAGGGTCTCTCCTAGTTGTTGCTTGATGTGGCGCAAGTCACTCATGGCCGGGGGCCGGTCGCGAGTGCCTTGGAAGTTGGCGATGAAGCGGGTGCGCATCTCGTCCCAAGAGGAGATCGTGCCAGGAGCCAGGTTCAGGAGCCAGGTGCGGGCACCGTCCTTGAGCGCCATGGGAAACCAATTTGCCATGACCTTTTCGTCCCCGTTGGCAACTTTGATGCCCAGCTCGTAGAGCTGGAGGAACTCTGCGGGGTCTGCAGTGCCGTCGTAGCGAGGAGGCAGGTCCGGCTTGAACTTGCCGGGCCACGCAATGCTACGCAGCTCGGAGGTGAAGGCGCGGCAGCCTGCAGTGGCCACCGGAGCTCTCTGCTGATGCGGGGCTTGCTCCTGGGGATTCCCGCGCACCGCTGCCTGGAGCAGCGTGGGGTCTTGATGTGGTGGCGTAGGGGCGCGTCCATGGCGCACTGGTGCCGGGAGCACACGAGCACCTTCTTGGGGACGAGGGATTTCCTGGCAGCTTCTTTCTTGTCACGCAGGCGCCGGACACGGAGGGTCTCGTCCTGGGGCCGCGCGCCTTGGAGCCAGTGCGCCTTCTTAGGGAGGAGGTGGTGGAGGCACCTCCTGCTCCTCGCCTCCTGCGCAGGATGGAGGGCGAGGCAGCGAGAGGGACGACATGGGAGAGCCCCCTGCGGCGCTAATGAGCTCGGTGATGCGGGCGAGCCAGTCTTCATAGAGGTCATCGACGGGATGGTAGTGGAGGAGCTCACGCGCCAGGAGCAGCGCAGCGTGCGCATCCATGGGTGCACGATGGGCGTGGGACGACGGACCGGCTCGAGTCAGTGACGGGGTGGCGGTGCGGCCATCGCGCTGCACCGAAGGATGCAAGGACAAGGCCTGCTGCTCGTTCCCCGCCGGGCCGGTGGCGGCGTTGGCGGCAGGCGATGGGGAACGATGGGGGCGACCACCGACGGGCACCGTCTGGGTGACGTGGGTGGCGAGAGCAGCCCGACGCTCGGCCCGAGCTCGGCGAGCGTCAGCCATGGATATGGCGGAAGATCACACGCGACTAGGGGAAGAAAGTTTCCGGCGCACCCCTACCTGGAGCGCCAAATGTCGGATTTCGGGTTCTGGCAGACCCTTGAGGTTCGAACACTGGGGTGCACACGAAGATCTTTCCCCTACCAGCTCACGTCTCGAAGTCTCGCAAAGGATCTAAGCAAGAAAGATGAACACACAAGGGACACGAGATTTATACTGGTTTAGGACACCACTACTCCAGTGTGTGGTGTGGTGGATTGCCTCAGGGGCTGATGATGAACAGTACAAGGAGAGAACAACCTCGCGAGGGGCTGCTCTTGGGCTGGTGCGATGAACTGCTAAGGTGAGTTCAGCCGCTTCTCTCTCTCTCTCTCACTCTCTCTCTCTCTCACTCTCTCTGATCGATCTGTTCTCCGATCCCCCCACTCCATGGTGGCTAGCCCTATTTATAGAGGGAGGTGCTGTGCCTCTTCCCAAATAATGAGTGGGAAGGGCGCCAACAATTGGCCATTTTAAAGGGGAACATCTAGTACACTTATCCTGACTAAAGTTGGTCTTCGGCTGCCAAAGGCTCTGACGGTGACGCCGTCCTGGGCTCCACGATGACCTCCATCCTGCCGTTCTGCTGGTCTTGGTCTTGTTGCACCGAAACGGTAACCTTTGCCTAATGCCTTGGCCTGTGCTTGCCCCCTTTGCACCGAAAGGGAAACAAGGACACTGCGCAGGCTGGCGCCCGCCTGGTCTTGATCGTCATGGCTTGTGTCACGGGCTCCTCGGGAGGTACCCTGCCTTGACCTCTCCGCCTCCTCGCGAGCGTGCCTGAGGAGGCTGCTCCTGAGGAAGCTTCCTGTCGTCCGGCCTGCGAGGCTTGGCCCCTCGCGAGGGTCTTGAGCTTGAGCCGATGAAGCTGGGCCGCATTGGTCCCCCACTTGAGCCACACCGTAGGCAGGCATGTCTGGGGACCCTCGTTCCCAGAACACCGACATGAAATGATGTGATGGATTTGACGTGTCATATTCACACCAAGAAGGATGAGGAGGGGAACCTGATTCTCCCCAAGCATATGACTCGACGATGTCGACTCCTAATCCAGAGCTTCTGAGAAAGCAAACCCAGTGAAAAGGAGAAAGAGTCCAATGAGGAAGAAGAAGATAAGGATGATGATGGTGGTTACCCCAATGTCAATGCCACCTTGGTGATTTTCGCCATCTCAAGAGCAAGAGTCGACTGAAGGTCATTAACAAAGAGGTGAACATGGTTGCTCCGGCAACACCAAAGTATTTGAAGTGGTTAAAAAACCCCATTACATTCGACCAGTCCGACCACCCGCCACGCGTAGCTACCCCTGGGCGGCAAGTGCTGGTGGTCGACCCAGTCATGGGAGGCACCCGATTGACCAAGGTTCTGATGGATGGTGGTAGTGGTCTAAATATCCTGTATGCTGAGGCCCTCAAAGGAATGGGCATTCCAATGTCCAAACTTAGTGAGAGCAACATGCGATTCCACGGAGGCATCCCAGGAAAGAAAGCCGACTCACTCGGCCAAATCACACTTGACGTGGTTTTCGGCGATGAGAAGAATTTCCGCAAGGAAAAGTTGACGTTTGAGGTTGTGGATTTCTAGAGTGCCTATCATGCCATTCTGGGCAGACCTGCCTATGCTAGCTTTATGGCTGAACCGTGTGATGTATATCTCAAGATGAAGATGCCTAGCCCTAGAGGCATGATAACGGTTTCTGGTAACCGTCAAAGAGCAGAACACTATCTTCAGGATGGTGCAAAGATAGCAGATGAGCAGATGGCAGCAGTAGAGTTTCAAGAGTACCAAAAAACTGCAAATCCGAGTGATTTGCTGCGTGCTAAGAGGCCTGCCTTGGAGTCCACATTTCAGTCGGCTGGTGAGACCAAACCATTCCATGTTCACCCAACTGACCCCAACGATGCTCTGACCCATATCTCAACGACACTCGATAGCAAATAGGAAGAAGCGCTCATCCAGTTCCTCCGTGAGAACTGCGACATCTTTGCATGGAAGCCATCTGACATGCCAGGTGTACCCAGGGGACTGGCTGAGCACCGTTTGCGAGTCGATCCAAAGGTAAAACCCATTAAGGAGCATCTCCATCGGTCCACTGCAGAGAAGAGAAAGGCTATTGGCGAGGAGGTGGCTCGGCTCCTGGCTGCTGAGTCCATCTGCAAGATATACCACTCCGAGTGGCTCGCCAATGTTGTGATGGTCCCAAGAAAGATAAATCACTCCGAATGTGTATTGACTTCAAGCACATCAATCGGGCCTGCCCGAAAGATCATTTTCCTCTTCCCCGCATCGACCAGATAGTCGACTCAACTGCGGGATGTGAGTGACTGTCCTTCCTTGGCGCTTATTCTGAGTACCATCAGATCCGACTGTAGGGACCCAATGAGATAAAGACGGATTTCATCACCCCGTTCGGGTGTTTTTGCTATGTTACTATGCCCTTTGGCCTCAAAAATGCTGGTGCCACATTCATGCGCATGATTCAGAAGTGCCTGCTCACTCAAATCAGTCGGAATGTGGAAGCATACATGGACGACATAGTGGTTAAGTCATGCAAAGGTTCCGACCTGCTGACTGACCTTGCTGAAAGCTTTGCCAACTTAAGGAGGTATGATATCAAGCTCAATCCATCAAAATGCACATTCAGAGTCCCCGGCGGAAAGTTGCTCGGTTTTCTTGTTTCCGAACGAGGAATCGATGCGAATCCAGAGAACATTGGTATAATCCTCTGAATGAAACGCCCATTGCATGTGCATGATGTTCAAAAGCTTACTGGTTGTTTGGCTGCATTGAGCTGATTCATCTCATGCCTCGGTGAAAAGGCATTGCCTCTTTACCGACTGATGAAGAAGTCTGACAAGTTCGAGTGGAACGACGAAGCTGAAGCAGCGTTTCAAGAGCTCAAAGCCTGCTTTCCACCCAGCCGGTGCTTGCTGCTCCGGTTAGCAAGGAGCCTCTACTGCTTTACATCGCAGCCACGGGAGAAGTTGCTAGTACAATGCTCACAGTCGAGCGGGAAGAAGAAGGCAAGGCCTTCAAAGTTCAGCGCCCCGTGTATTACATTTCGGAAGTCTTAACCCCGTCCAAGCAGAGATATCCTCACTATCATAAGCTTGTTTATGGGATTTACCTGAGCATGAAGAAGGTTGCACACTATTTCTCTGATCACTCAATTTCAGTCGTCAGCGACGCTCCATTGTCAGAAATTCTGAATAACAGAGATGCAACTGGTCGAGTGGCAAAGTGGGCGATTGAACTTCTTCCTTTAGATATCAAGTTTGAGGCAAAGAAGGCCATTAAGTCTCAAGCAATTGCAGATTTCCTCGCAGAGTGGACAGAACAACAGCAGACGACTCAAATTCAGTCGGAACATTGGACCATGTTCTTTGATGGATCCAAGATGTTGAATGGCTCTGGTGCAGGAGTAGTGTCCCCACGAGGAGACAAGCTTAGTTATGTCCTCCAGATTCACTTTGATTCTTCGAACGATGAAGCTGAGTATGAGGCACTATTGTATGGGTTGTGTATGGCCATTTCACTCGGCATCCGGCGCTTGATGATCTATGGCGACTCAGACTTAGTGGTGAATCAAGTAATGAAGGAATGGGATGTCAGGAGTCCTGCAATGGCAGGTTATTGCAATGCAGTGAGAAAGCTACAGAAGAAGTTTGAAGGGTTAGAGCTCCATCACATACCATGAATCAAGAATCAAGCTGCCGATGATCTGGCGAAAATAGGTTCCACTCGGAAGCCTATTCCCAGTAACATGTTCTTGGAGCATCTCCATACCCCGTCAATACAAGAAGATCCCTTCAAGGAAGAGCCCCCACAACCAATAAGTTCAACCGACCTGACTGAGATTGAGGTTCCAGTCGTGGTTGACTTGATTATGGAAGTCTTGGTGGTCACGCCCGATTGGGCAGTATCGTACATCGCGTACATTCTCAGGAAGGAACTCCCAGAGGATTAAGATGAAGCTCGTCAGATAGTCCGTCGATTTAAAGCCTTCACAGTGATGAAAGGACAGCTTTACAGAGGAAGTGTCACGGGAGTGGCTTAGCGCTGCATCACCCCAGAAGAAGGTTGAATGATCCTAAACGATATCCACTCGGGGACCTATGGTCACCATGCGTCCTCTCGGACCATCGTGGTCAAAGCATACCGAGCGGGATTCTATTGGTCTCGATCAAATGAGATGGCGAAAGAAATAGTCGACAAGTGCGCAGGTTGCCGGTTCTACTCCAACATGTCCCACAAGCCTGCATCTGCCATGAAGACTATTCCACTCGTCTGGCCTTTTGCAGTCTAGAGATTGGACATGGTTGGACCCTTCAAGACCGGCGCAAGTGGATTCACCCATTTGCTTGTAGCGGTCGACAAGTTCACCAAGTGGATTGAGGCCAAGCCCATCAAAAACCTTGGCGCAGGCACTGCCATTAGCTTCATCAAGGAGTTGATATTCAGATATGGAGTTCCTCACAGCATTATCACAGATAATGGCTCCAACTTTGATTCTGATGAGTTCAAGGCGTTCTGTGCGTCCCAAGGCACTCGGGTCAACTAAGAATCCGTTTCACACCCGCAGTCGAATGGACAAGCTGAAAGGGCGAATGGTTTGATCCTTCAAGGGTTAAAACCCTGATTGATGTGCGACCTTAAGCACGCTGTTGGAGCTTGGGTGACTGAATTACCGTCCGTCCTATGGGGATTGAGGACAATGCCAAACCGGTCGACTGACCAAACCCCTTTCTTCCTGGTGTACGGCACTGAAGCTGTGCTTCCGAGTGACTTGCTACACAATGCCCCCCCGAGTGGAACTGTTCTTAGAAGCTGAAGCAGAGCAGGCACGCGAAGACGCAGTTGATCTCCTGGAGGAAGAGCGCGAGATGGCTTTGGTTTGGTTGACCATCTATCAGCAAGATCTGTGTCGATTCCATGCTCGCAATGTCAGAGGTCGAGCATTTCAGGAAGGAGACCTTGTGCTCCGAGTGGATCAGAAACGAGCTCACAAGCTCGCTCCGGCCTGGGAAGGTCCCTTCATCATCATCAAGGTGCTTCACAATGGTGCATACCACATCTACAACGTAGCCAAGAACATGGACGTGCCACGCGCATGGAACGCAGAGCTGCTTCGTCCTTTCTATACCTAAGATCACTCGACCCGATGAGTTGTAATAAAAGTACTTCAGTTTGCTTTCCCAAGACAAGATTTTTACAGTATCTTAATGACTGGTTCCTTGTAATCACTTGTGTCCAAATCCCCCAGTGGGTGGCTTAGCCGCGAACCTGATTCGCCTAAGTCAAATACATTCTGAGTGGAGAGCAATCCTCCGACTCGGGGGCTTAGCTGCGACCCCGTACTCACCTAAGTTAAAAAACCACTCCGAGTGGAGAGCAATCCTCCCACTCAGGGGCTTAGCTGCGACCCTGTACTCGCCTAAGTTAAAAAACACTCCGAGTGGAGAGCAATCCTCCCACTCGGAGGCTTAGCTGCAACCCCATACTCGCCTAAGTTAAAAACATTCTCAGTGGAGAGCAATCCTCCCACCCGGGGGCTTAGCTGCGACCCCTTACTCGTCTAAGTTAAAAAAATTCTGAGTGGAGAGAAATCCTCCCACTCGGGGGCTTAGCTGCGACTCCGGACTCGCCTAAGACAAAAACGTTTCGAGTGGAGAGCAATCCTTCCACTCAGAGGCTTAGTCGCGACCCCGAAATCGCCTAAGTTAAAAACATTCCGAGTGGAGAGCAATCCTCCCACTCGGGGGCTTAGCTGTGACCCCGTACTTGCGTAAGTTAAAAACATTCCGAGTGGAGAGCAATCCTCGCACTCGGGGACTTAGTTGCGATCCGTACTCTCCTAAGTTAAAAACATTCTGAGTGGAGGGAAATCCTCCCACTCGGAGGCTTAGCCGCGAGCCCAAAATCGCCTAAGTTAAAAGCATTCCGAGTGGGGAGCAATCCTCCCACTCGGGGGCTTAGCTGCGACCCCGTACTCGCCTAAGTCACAAATATCATGTGAGCGACGCCACAAATAGAACGTACGCTCCATCCCGATCTGCAAGGACGACGAGGTGTCAACTGCACACCACGTCTAAGCTGCGCCACAAATACAACATGCGCTCCATCCCGATCCGCAAGGATGACAAGGTGTCGACTGAACACCACGTCTGAGCTGCATCACAAGTATAATGTATGCTCCTTCCCGATCCACAAAGATTACGAGGTGTCAATTGAACAAACCGTCAGATCCACTCGACGAAGGGTGAAAAGATCAAGTTCACCCAGAATTGAAAGACAGTCAGAAACAGTTCAGAACCAAAACGAAATCCATGCTATTCAAAGAAATTCAAGTTCAGATAAATCCTGCAAAAGTTCAGGACCGCAACGAGCAGAAGCACTCATGCATCAAGCCTGAAAGAGTTTAACGGTTACATAATCACTTGGCATTCCAAGGCATATAGAAGTGGGGCTTAATGTTTTGTTCACTCGTCGGGAGAAGGACTTGCTGGATCGTAGAAACTGCCAAGGTCGATGCTGTCTGCGATGCGAGTGGCGACATCAAGGAAAGTGTCCATGAAGGACTGGAAACTGAGCTTTTTGGTGTTCGCAACCTTGAGGGCCGCCAGCTTGTCTTCTCTGACATCCTTGAAGTGCACTCGGACCAATGATAGGGCGACATCGGCGCCACAGCGAGCAGATGATTTTTTCCATTCCTGCACTTGACCAGTATTTGATTCAGTCGAGTCATCAGAGACTCGAGATCCTGTGAGAGTTCCGCCTGAGGCCAGAGTTCAGCATCAATCTGCGTCATTGCCGCCTTCAGTCGAGCGAGATAATCCACAACACTGTTCATGCGTGACTCCAACTGCAGCACATTCATTGCAACGTCATCTTTGACAGGAGAGTTTATGGGGTCGAGACCCGTCTCAACCCGCCCAGTTTCTGCTTCAAAATCTTGACAAAGTTCTGCACAATCGGAAAAGTAGTGAGTCGACAGTTTAGCAAGGCATGTCAGTCGACATCAACAAATCAGTCGAACAAGAGAAAATATCTTCAAGCTTCAAGACCAACTTCACAGCAAGCTGCCCCAGATAAGACTCTAATTCGTCCATCTTGGCCTTGAGGTTCTCAACTTCGTCGGTCAAGCTTTCCTTGTCTTTCTTCAGTTGCGCGGCCTCCTGGTTGGCTTCAGAAACGGCGAACTTCAACTTGGAGTTCTCCTCTTCCAACTGCTGATTGAGGCCAGCTTCTTGTCCACAAGTGCTGTTTTCTCTCACGCCTCCTTCTGGGCCGTGGCAAGATCCTGATCCTTCTTCTCCAGAGCCTGCTTCATTTTATCTAAAGAAATAACATTCTTCAGACGAGCTTGAAATCACTCGGTTCAAAGAGACTAAAAGAAAGAGAGAGAGAGAGAGAGAGAGTCACAAGGTGGACAGTCGACGAGTGGTTACCTCCCATGATAGCTGCTTCGTCCTGAGCATTCTTGAGGTTCTTCTTGGCCAGTTCCAGATCAAGGTTGAGACTGATCTGCTTCTTATCCAATTCAGAAAGTTGGGCTCCAAGATCACAAGACTTTTGCAGTCAGCAAATAAGATATGTCAGTCAATGAAAACAAAAGTCAATCACAGTGAAATTTGCTCTAAGACTACCGCTGAATCAAACATTCAACAGTAGACTTAGGGACTACACCCAGTGGGTGCACTTAGCGTGCCTCCACTGGTTCGGTTTTACACTCGGCATGGTCTGCCCAGCATGAGTAAAAAAAGGGAGATTCTCAGACCCAGCCGACTACCAGCAGTCGACCGCGGTCTCGGGGACTACACCCAATGGGTTCACTCTGCGTGCCCCCACTGGTTCAGAAAAACACTCAACTCAACCTAGTCAATTCAAGTGGAAGAACTATTCAGCTCTAAGATAGAAACACCCCAGTGGGTGATTGGATGTGAAATACAAACCCATGATAGATGCACATAATAGGTTCCAAAACTCTCATCCAAGAACACCGTATGGACAGTGAAGCAACAGTGACAACTATCATTACTCAGGAGATCAGTCGGAATTCAACTAACCTTGACGTTGGCTTGCAGAGCGGTGATGGCATTGTAAGCAACCCGACTGGCCTCATGCACCACCTTCATCTGCTCCATCACGAGATTTACCTAGAGAAGAGCTTCCCTGGAGGCACTCGGTGGGTCGTCTGGAGTCTGGTATGCAGCGAAGAGTGATGATGGCAGTGCAATTGAAGCAGTCACAGGGTCGGATGCATGGAGTTATACTAGAGCGGCAGAGGTCTGAGCAGTCAATCCCGATGGACGGTCAGTGGACAATGGATTTGCAAAGGTAACATTGATCCGAGCCGGATCTCCGGATCGGTGGACCATTGTCTCAAGCACCAATGTCGACTGAAGCACCTAACCCTCGGCTGCTTTCCCGCTTGGCGCCTGCCCCTCCTCCTTCTCTCTCTCAGAGGCACTTCTTCTTCATCATCCAGAAGCTCAATAACGTCCCGTGGAGCTGCAACAAAAAGCAATCTTAAGAGTTCAATCGACAGAACAAATTCAAGTTGGATAGAGCATACCAGCTTTGGAGGTAGCCGCGTCATCGGTCTTCTCATCACTTGGGGCCTTGTCAACGTCCATATCAGTCGCAGAAGTTGCAGGGCTAGAAAAGTTCATAATCCACTCGGTCAGAGCAGAAGTATCAACCGGTGGAAGAAAACGTAGGAAGATAGAGTACTCACCTAGAGGCAACAGGGATGTCCATCTTGATCTTGGGCAAAGTCTTCCCAGCCTTCGAGGGAGCGACCTTGGGCTGCTTGGCGACCTTCTCCGTCGGCTCCGGGGTCGAAGTCCGTGTGCGCTTCTATGCTTGAGTACTTGGAGCCACGGTCTTGCCACGCCCGCCCGCCGGATCTTCGAGTTGCTTGGATCGACGCTCTGTGTGAGGTGGTGAGTCGACTATCTCGTCATCCTCTGATTCATCACTTTCCTCCTCGTTGTCGTCTTCTGGAGACTTCCATTCACCGCTTTCGTTCAGACTGTCCTCTCCCTCCTGGTCTTGCTCCAGAGCTTGTTCACCGTTGGGCATTGAGTACATCTCAGTATAAACTTACAAGACAAGAAGTCAAACAAGTATCAGTTGGATTCAGAGACAGTTGCAAAATATATTGAAGTACAGTCGGTATCAGAGATTAGACCTTGTCTGGCTAGTTGTTTGCACTAAATGGGTCGACTCTCCTGGCTCCCCTAGGGTTATCCTTGTTTCCTGTAATACCCTTCAGCCATAGGGCCACCGTCTTGGCTGTAACCTCCTCTGGATGAAGCCGAGCGGTGTCGTTGGCTCTAGAGTACATCCACATCGAGTGGTCACGAGCCTGGAGCGGCTGGATGCGTTGACTGAGAAACACCTCCAACAAGTCCATGTCGGTTACACCCTGATTGATCAGCTGGACCACTCTCTCAAGCAACATATTCGTTTCCACCCTCTCCGCAGCGGTCACTTTCAGCGAAGAAGGTTGCTGGGCACGATCTAAAGAGAAAGGGGGAGACTGGTCGACTGACCGGGAGTCGCAATGTCCTGGCAGTAGAACCAGGTCGACTGCCAGCCCCTGACCGACTCGGGAAGTGTCACGGAAGGGAAAGCGCTCCTCTTCCTCTTCTAGATCCCCAAGCCCCCACACATTTGGATCACGTGCGTCCTCTCATCACTCGAATTCGCTTTCTTCACCGACTGAGAGAGGATTGTGAAGATGTGCTTGAAAAGACCCCAGTGCGGTCGACAACCCAGGAAATTTTCACACATGGACACAAACACAGCGAGGTACGTAATGGTGTTGGGAGAGAGGTGGTGGAGCTGAGCTCCGAAAAAGTTCAAGAAGCCCCGGAAAAAATGATGCGGAGGAAGGGAGAAACCGCGGTCGACATGGGTGGCGAGCAGAATGCACTCACCCTGCCGCGGCTGAGGTTCCGTTTCCCCCTTCAGCAGCCTCGCAGCTCCGTCAACGATCAGACCGGAGTCGGCTAGCTCCTCCAAATCCTTTGGCCGGAGCGAAGATCAGATCCAATCGCCCTGGATCCAACCCGGCGGTAGTGCAGACCTTGACAACTACCCCCGATTCGTCTTCTTGCCTTTCGCCGCCCCCGTCGCCTTCTTCGCGTGTTCCAGCACCGCCGTCTTGTCCTTCACCGTGGTGGCGGGGCGGCAGCGTTGAGAGTGGAGGAGCAAGATGCGGTGGAGAAGCAGAGGAGGAAGAGGGAGAACGGATGCGCACAGTGCAGACGCCTCGGCCCCGACGCCTTTTAAGGATCCGCTTTCGAGTGACTGACGCATGGGCCCGAGAAATCCTGTCAAATCCCACAACAATCGCGCGCTGGGTACATGGCGAAAAATGTGGTGCGGGAATCGAGGTGCTCCTATCTATCCATCCCGCTTACTACGGCGCGCTTCGCCTCGTGCGCTTCCCAAAAATTTCGAATCCCACGAGATCCAGGATACGCCGTAACCAATCGCGCCAAATATTTCGCGTCAAAAGTAACACTTGATGAGTGACGGTATAAATCGACTCGGCAACTTCTGAATTGATCAAGGCGACTGAAATGAAGCCGAAGTTCCAACATGGCCCTCCAGTCCAACATGGGTACTTGTGATGCACAAGAGTCAAGGAAAGATCAACTTCAACCTTCTTTTCACTCGGACCTCAATCCATTCGGGGGCTAATATTGACGATATAGACCTAGGGTAGGGTCATAGGCCTGACCTATACGCCCTACCCAAGGTCACTACCCTAGAAGCAAAGACACCTAAGAGACAACACGGAGTACCAATTGAAGGCGTCGAGTGCAATCCACTCAACCAGTCATATCACTCGGGTACCCCTCCCTCCTGATATCATTCGACCATACATGAAACCACTCGACCTACTGAAGACCAGGAGTCGCTCAGGACAGCAATGGTGAGGCGTTCCCTCCCATGTCCCATATGGCCATATCTTCTATCGGGGGTTCCGGTAACCCCTCCGGTACTCCAGTTTGTACCCGGTACACTCCGGAACCCTTCCGATGTCCGAATACCACCTTCCAATATATCAAACTTTACCTCTCGACCATTTCAAGACTCCTTGTCATGTCCATGATCTCATCCGGGACTCCAAACAATCTTCAGTCACCAAAACACATAACTCATATAATACATATCATCATCGAACGTTAAGCGTGCGGACCCTACGGGTTCGAGAACTATGTAGACATGACCGAGACACCTCTCCGGTCAATAACCAATAGCAGAACCTGGATGCTCATATTGGTTCCCACATATTCTACGAAGATCTTTATCGGTCGAACCGTAATGTCAACATACGTTATTCCCTTTGTCATCGGTATGTTACTTGCCCAAGATTCGATCGTCGGTATCTTCATACCTAGTTCAATCTCGTTACAGGCAAGTCTCTTTACTCGTTCCATAGTGCATCATCCCGCAAGTAACTCATTAGTCACATTGCTTGCAAGGCTTCATATGATGTGCATTACCGAGAGGGCCCAGAGATACCTCTCCCATACACGAAGTGACAAATCCAAATCTCGATCTATGCAACCCAAAAAACACCTTCGGAGATACCTATAGAGCATCTTTATAATCACCCAGTTAGGTTGTGATGTTCGATAGCACATAAGGCATTCCTCCGGTGTCCGGGAGTTGCATAATCTCATAGTCGGAGGAATATATATTTGACACGAAGAAAGAAGTAGCAATAAAACTAAAAGATCATTATGCTAAGCTAACGGATGGGTCTTGTCCATCACATCATTCCACTAATGATGTGATCCCATTATCAAATGACTACTCATGCCCATGGCTAGGAAACTTAGCCATCTTTAATCAAAGAGCTAGTCTATTAGAGGCATACTAGGGACACATAGTTTTGTCTATGTGTTCACACATGTATCAAGTTTCTGGTTAATACAATTCTAGCATGAATAATAAACATTTATCATGATATAAGGAAATATAAAATAACAAATTTATTACTGCCTCTAGGGCATATCTCCTTCAGTCTCCCACTTGCACTAGAGTCAATAATCTTGTTCACATCGCCATGTGAGTTAACACCAATAGTTCACATCTGTATGTGATTAACACCCATAGTTCACATCACCATCTGAATAACACCCAAAAACGTTTACTAGATTCAACAATCTAGTTCACATCGCTATGTGATTAACACCGAAAGAGTACTAAGGTGTCATCTTGTTTTGCTCGTGAGAGAAGTTTAGTCAACGGGTCTGCATGGAGCTACTCTAGCTAATTGCTCCCACTTTTAATATGTATCCAGACTGAGATTCAGAGTCATCTGGATCCGTGTAAAATCTTGCATCGACGTAACTCCCTACGACAAACTCTTTATCACCTCCATAACCGAGAAATATTTCCTTAGTCCTCTAAGGATAATTTTGACCGCTGTCTAGTGATCTACTCCTGGATCACTATTGTACCCCCTTGCCAAACTCATTGGAATGGCACACAATAGGTCTGGTACACAACATGGCATATTGTATAGAACCTATGACTGAGGCGTAGGGAATGACTTTCATTCTCTCTCTATCTTCTGCCATGGTCGGGCTTCGAGTCTTACTCAATTTTACACCTTGTAATTCAGGCAAGAACTCGTTCTTTGACTGATCCATTTTGAGCTATTTCCAAATCTTGTCAAGGTATGTACTCATTGAAAAATCATATGAAGCGTTTTGATCTGTCTCTATAGATATTGATGCCCAATATGTAGGTAGCTTCACCGAGGTCTTTCTTTAAAAAACTCCTTTCAAACACTCCTTTATGCCTTCCAAAAAATTCTACATCATTTCCGATATACAATATGTCATTCACATATACTTATCAGAAATGTTGTAGTGCTCCCACTCACTTTCTTGTAAATATAGGCTTCTCTGAAAGTCTGTATAAAACTATATGTTTTGATCAACTCATCAAAGCGTATATTCCAACTCCGAGATGCTTGCACCAGTCCACAGACGGATCGCTGGAGCTCACATACTTTATAAGCACCTTTAGGATTGACAAAACCTTTTGGTTGCATCATATACAACACTTATTTAATAAATCCATTAAGGAATGCAGTTTTTGACATCCATTTGCCAGATTTCATAAAATATGGAAATTGCTAACATGATTCGGACGGACTTAAGCATTGCTATGGTTGAGAAAATCTCATTGTAGTCAACACCTTGAACTTATCAAAAACCTTTTTGCGACTAGTCAAGCTTTGTAGATAGTAACACTTACCATCAGTGTCCGTCTTCCTCTTGAATATCCATTTATTTTTTATGGGTCACCTGATCATCGGGCAGATCCACCAAACTCCACACTTTGTTCTCATACATGGAACATATCTCAGATTTCATGGCCTCAAGCCATTTATCGGAATCTAGGATCATCATAGCTTCTTCATAGTTTGTAGGTTCATCATGGTCAAGTAACATGACCTCCAGAATAGGTTTACCGTACCACTCTGGTGCGGATCGTGCTCTGCCAGACCTATGAGGTTCTGTAGCAACTTGATCTGTAGCTTCATGATCTTTATCATTAGCTTCCTCTCTAGTTGGTGTAGGCATCACGGGAATTGATTCTCGGATGAGCTACCTTCCAAATTGAGAGCTGGTACAATTACCTCATCAAGTTCTACTTTCCTCCCACTCAGTTCTTTTGAGAGAAACTCCTTCTCTAGAAAGGTTCCGTTCTGAGCAAAAAAATCTTGCCTTCGGACTTGTGGTAGAAGGTGTACCCAATTGTTTCCTTAGGGTATCCTATGAAGACACATTTCTCCGATTTGGGTTTGAGCTTATCAGGCTGAAGCCTTCTAACATAAGCATCGCATCCCCAAACTTTAAGAAACGACAGCTTAGGTTTGTTGCCAAACCACAGTTCATATGGTGTCGTCTCAACGGATTTTGATAGTGCCCTGTTTAACGTGAATGCAGCCATCTCTAATGCATAACCCCAAAGCGATAGTGGTAAATCGGTAAGAGACATCATAGATCGCACCATATCCAATAAAGTGCAGTTACGACGTTCGGACACACCATTACGATGAGGTGTTCCAGGTGGCGTGAGCTGTGAAACTATTCCACATTGTTTTAAATGAAGGACAAACTCGTAACTCAAATATTCTCCTCCATGATCAGATCGTAGAAATTTTATTTTCTTGGTATGATGATTCTCCACTTCACTTTGAAATTCTTTGAACTTTTCAAATATTTCAGACTTGTGTTTCATTAAATAGATATACCCATATATGCTCAAATCATCTGTGAAGGTCAGAAAATAATGATACCCGCCACGAGCATCAACACTCATTGGACCACATACACCGGTATGTATTATTTCCAATAAGTCACTAGCTCGTTCCATTGTTCCAGAGAACAGAGTTTTAGTCATCTTGCCCATAAGGCACGGTTCGCAAGTATCAAATGATTCATAATCAAGTGATTCCAAAAGTCCATTTTTATGGAGTTTCTTCATGCGCTTTACACCGATATGACCCAAATGGTAGTGCCACAAATAAGTTGCACTATCATTATTAACTTTGCATCTTTTGGCATCAATATTATGAATATGTGTATTACCAGGGTCGAGATTCAATAACCCATCAACATTGGGTGTATGACCATAGAAGGTTTTATTCATATAACAGAATAACAATTATTCTCTGTCTTAAATGAATAACCGTATTGCAATAAACATGATCTAATCATATTCATGCTCAACGCAAACACCAAATCCAGAAAGTATAGGGAGTGTGCGATGATGATCATATCAATCTTGGAACAACTTACAGCACACACCGTCACTTCATCCTCAACTAGTCTCTATTTATTCTGCAACTCCTATTTCAAGTTACTAATCTTAGCAACCGAACAAGTATCAAATACCCAGGGGTAACTATGATCACTAGTAAGGTACATATCAATAACATGTATATCAAATATACCTTTGTTCACTTTGCCATCCTTCTTATCCGCCAAATATTCGGGGTAGTTCCGCTTCCAGTGACCATTTCCTTTGCAGTAGAAGCACTCAGTTTCAAGCTTAGGTCTAGCTTTGGGCTTCTTCACGGGAGTGACAACTTGCTTGCCATTCTTGTTGAAGTTCCCTTTCTTTCCCTTTGCCCTTTTCTTGAAACTAGTGATCTTGTTTAATCATCAACACTTGCTGCTTTTTCTTGATTTCTACCTTCGTCGATTTCAGCATCACGAAGAGCTTGGGAATCGCTTTTGTCTTCCCTTGCATATTATAGTTCATCACGAAGTTCCAGTAACTTGGTGATGGTGACAAGAGAACTCTGTCAATCAATATCTTATCTGGAAGAGTAACTCCCACTTGATTCAAGTGATTGTAGTACCCAGACATTCTGAGCACATGCTCACTAGCTGAGCTATTCTCCTCCATATTTTAGGCGAAGTACTTGTTAGAGGTCTCCTACCTCTCGACATGGGCATGAGTCTGAAATACCAATTTTTGCTCTTGGAACATCTCATATGCTCCGTGGCGTTCAAAACATTTTTGAAGTCCCGGTTCTAAGCCGTGAAGCATGGTGCACTGAACTATCAAGTAGTCATCATATTGAGCTAGCCAAACGTTCATAACGTATGCATCTCCTCCTGCAATAGGTCTGTCACCTAGCGGTGCATCAAGGACATAATTCTTCTGTGCAGCAATGAGGATAAACCTCAGATCACGGACCCCGTCCGCATCATTGCTACTATCATCTTTCAACTTAGTTTGCTCTAGGAACATATCAAAAAAACATACGGAAGCTACACCGCGAGCTATTGATCTACAACATAATTTGCAAATACTATGAGGACTAAGTTCATGATAAATTAAAGTTCAATTAATCATATTACTTAAGAACTCTCGGTTAGATAGACATCCCTCAAGTCATCTAAATGATATGTGATCCAAATCAACTAAACCATGTCCGATCATCACGTGAGATGGAGTAGTCTTTAATGGTGAACATCACTATGTTGATCATATCTACTATATGATTCACGTTCGACCTTTCGGTCTCCAGTGTTCCGAGGCCATATCTGTATATGCTAGGCTCATCAAGTTTAACCCGAGTATTCCGCGTGTGCAAATCTAGCTTGCACCTGTTGTATTTGAACGTAGAGCTTATCACACCGATCATCACATGGTGTCTCAGCACGAGGAACTTTCGCAATGGTGCATACTCAGGGAGAACACTTATACCTTGAAATTTAGTAAGGGGTCATCTTGTAATGCTACTGCCGAACTAAGCAAAATAAGATGCATAAAGGATAAACATCACATGCAATCAAAATATGTGACATGATATGGCCATCATCATCTTGTGCCTTTGATCTCCATCTCCAAAGAACCGCCATGATCTCCATTGTCACCGGCTTGACACGTTGATCTCCATCGTAGCATCGTTGTCGTCTGGCCAACTATTGCTTCTACGACTATCTCTACCGCTTAGAGATAAAGTAAAGCAATTACATGGTGATTGCATTCCATACAATAAAGCGAAAAGCATAAGGCTCCTGCCAGTTGCCGATAACTTCTAGAAAACATGATCATCTCATACAATAACTTATAACACATCATGTCTTGACCATATCACATCACTACATGCCCTGCAAAAACAAGTTAGATGTCCTCTACTTTGTTGTTGCAAGTTTTACGTGGCTGCTACGGGCTTTTAGCAAGAATCGTTCTTACATACGCATCAAAACCACACCGATTTTTTCGTCAGTGTGCTGTTTTAACCTTCAACAAGGACCGACCGTAGTCAAACTCGATTGAACTAAAGTTGTAGAAACAGACACCTACCAGCCACCTGTGTGCAAAGCACGTCGGTTGAACCGATCTCATGAATGTGGTCATGTAATGTTTGTCCGGGCCGTTTCATCCAACAATACCGCTGAATCAAAGTAAGATATTGGTGGTAAGCAGTATGACTATTATTGCCCACAACTCTTTGTCTTCTACTCGTGCATATCATCTACGCATAGACCTGGCTCGGATGCCACTGTTAGGGAACATAGCATGCAATTTCAAAAAAAATTCCTACGATCACGCAAGATCTATCTAGGAGATGCATAGCAAAGAGAGGGGAAGAGTGTTTCCACGTACCCTCGTAGACCGAAAGTAGAAGCATTATGTTAACGCGGTTGATATAGTCGAACGTCTTCACGATCCAACTGATCTAGCACCGAACCGACGACACCTCCGAGCTCAGCACATGTTTAGCTCCATGACGTCCCTCGAACTCTTGATCCAGCAGAGTGTCGAGGGAGAGTTTTGTCAACACGACGGCGTGATGACGGTGTGATCCGCGCAGGGCTTCGCCTAAGCGCTATGATGATACTATCGAAGGAGTAAATGGTGGAGGGCGGCACCGCACATAGCTAGGACAATGTGGTGCCTTTGGGGTACCCCCTGCCCCCATATATAAAGGAGGGAGGAGTAGGCCGGCCACCAGGGGCGCGCCAAGGGAGGGGGAGTCCTACTAGGACTCCACTCCTAGTAGGATTCAGCCCCCCCTCATTTTTCCTTCTTAAGGAGGTGGAAAGGGGGGAGGAGAGGGAGTAGGAGAAGGAAAGGGGGTGGCGCCCCCTTTCCCTAGTCCAATTCGGCCTCCTCCCTTGTGGGGGGTGCACCAGCCCCTTGTGGGCTGGTTAGCATCCCTCCCATGGCCCATATGGCCCATATCTTCCACCGGGGGGTTCCGGGAACCCTTCTGGCACTCCGGTTTGTACCTGATACACTACGGAACCCTTCCGGTGTCCGAATACCACCTTCCAATATATTAGCCTTTACCTCTCGACCATTTAGATACTCCTCGTCATGTCTGTGATCTCATCCGGGACTCCAATAAACTTCGGTCACCAAAACACATAACTCATATAATACATATCATCATCGAACGTTAAGCGTGCGGACCCTACAGGTTTGAGAACTATGTAGACATGACTGAGACACCTCTCCAGTCAATAACCAATAGCGGAATCTTGATGCTCATATTGGTTCACATATATTCTAAGAAGATCTTCATCGGTCGAACCGTAATGTCAACATACGTTATTCCCTTTGTCATCGGTATGTTACTTGCCTGAGATTCGATCGTCGGTAACTTCATACCTAGTTCAATCTTGTTACAGGCAAGTCTCTTTACTCATTCCGTAGTGTATCATACCGCAACTAACTCATTAGTCACATTGCTTACAAGGCTTCATATGATGTGCATTACCGAGAGGGCCCAGAGATACCTCTCCGATACTCGGAGTGACAAATCCTAATCTCGATCTATGCCAACCCAACAAACACCTTCGTAGATACCTGTAGAGCATCTTTATAATCACCCAGTTATGTTGTGACGTTTGATAGCACACATGGCATTCCTCTGGTGTCCGGGAGTTGCATAATATCATAGTCGGAGGAATATATATTTGACATGAAGAAAGCAGCAGCAATAAAACTGAACGATCATTATGCTAAGCTAACGGATGGGTCTTGTCCATCACATCATTCCACTAATGATGTGATTCTGTTATCAAATGACAACTCATGTCCATGGCTAGGAAACTTAGCCATCTTTAATCAACGAGCTAGTCTAGTAGAGGCATACTAGGGACACATTGTTTTGTCTATGTATTCACACATGTATCAAGTTTCCGGTTAATACAATTCTATCATGAATAATAAACATTTATCATGATATAAGGAAATATGAAATAACAACTTTATTATTGCCTCTAGGGCATATTTCCTTCAATTAGCATATAAACACAAGGCTGAAGAGACTTTGCCTAAAAAAGTAAAACATGGCTGAAGAGACATCTTATTCCGAGAGCAACTAATTAAGGAGAGCCCATTCTTGTATTTTGAAACAATGAGGAGAGCTCATTCTGGAGCCTCCCCAAGGGTCACTTTAGGGTGGGCTGAGAGCGAGCACCTGGCACGCTCTCAGCCATGTGTAGCGCTCTGGGCGCTCCATCTGAATTTATTATTTTTATTTTTTTGCACTTGTTTTCGATTTAGATTGTTTTTCTTTTGGTTTTTTCGGCTTCACCATTTTCTGCCAGTTTTTTAATCTTTTGGACAAAAAAATTTGTGCGAAAAAGTGTTTTCTTTTTTTCTCATTTCATAGGAGGCATGGTTTTGCTTCCGTGAGAGGCACGGCTCTGCCTTCTCAAAAAAAATGTTTACTTTTTTCTTCTTTCGTGGGAGGCACAATTTTGCTTCTGCGAGAGGCACGGTCGTGCATCTCAGAAACGAAAAAAATATTTCCTTTTTTTCCTTCCGCGAGAGACACGGTTTTGCTCCCATGAGAGCCACGGTTGTGCCTCTCAAAACGAAAAAAACGTGTTTTTTTCTTCCATGAGAGGCATGGTTTTTCCTTCTGCGAGAGGCACGGTTTTGCTTCCGTGAGAGGCACAGCGTCCATCCCTGGTCGGGTACAGTCTCCTTTATTTTTATCCCTTGTAGCTGTTACCCGAATTCATGCAAGTGTGTCCACACCCGCTGACTTGACGAGGAATCCATTCTTACGAACAAACACACCCCCTACACACACCTAGGAGCACCGCTTCCTGCATATCCATACAAGACCTGAGTAGGCGGGTCGAGGTCCTACGAGGTACCTACTACTCGGACTACCCTCCCACCAAAAAAAGATGTGTGGTTGGTGGTTCAACCAGAAATGTTATTCTTATCTGGAAGACTACCCCTCTTCTTGAAAGCTTCATGGGGACCCTTACTACTTTATGACGGCAGGGGACCACCTGTAGGGGGTTTACTGCACAAGGCCCCTGCAGAGGAAAAAGTTTGATCCCATTGAATAGAAGATGCTCTGCTCCGCACAACATAGGGATTGGCACGCTTTTGGAAAGAACATAGAATAGTGCCTCTCAGAAACTACTTTCCAAAGGGAAAATAGTGTGCTTCCGGTGTAGTTTTTTCGTCCAGTGTTTTTTTGATTTTGTTCGTCAAAGCCTATCAACATGGGATCTAGTTTTGAAGATCTCGACGCAAAGCCCAATGGTGAAAACCATTTGAGATTTGGACGCACTGTTTAAGAGAAACTATTTTGAATAAACGGGTCAACGCGAAAAGTGAAAACTCTCAGGTTGTGACAAGTGACGCACATGCAGCGCGCCACTGGTCGCAGCCTAGGAAGTGGAAATGATTTTTGAAGAAAGTACTCTTTAGTTAGTGATTTCGTCTTTTTTCCCGAGCTCCGTGCAAAAACTTGCCAAATCCTATTCAGCACCTGTCGTGCCGGTTAAAGGCAGCGATTGAAATCATTAATCAAGGAGTACTCCTTGCAACCAGTGGCGCGCTACATGTGTTGGGAAACGTTGCTTGGGAAATAAAAAAATTCTACGCACACACAAGATCTATCAAGGAGATGCATAGCAATGAGAGGGGAGAGTGTGTCTACGTACCCTCGTAGACCGTAAGCGAAAGCGTTTACTCACACGACTGATGTAGTCAAACTTCTTCGTGATCCAACCGATCGAGTACCGAACGTACGACACCTCTGTGTTTAGCACACGTTCAACTTGGTGAAGTCCTTACCGTTTTGATCCAGCAAGACAGTGAAGTAGTGGATGAGTTCCGGTAGCATGATGGCATAGTGATGATGATGCTGAAGCTATATCTGCAGGGCTTCGTCTAAGCACTATGAAATATGACCGAGGGACGAAACTGTGGAGGGGGGTGCCGCACATGGCTAAGAGATTGTTGTGGTTATGTGTGGCACCCCCTCCCATATATAGGTGGAGGGGAGGGAGGAGCAGCCAAAGAGACACCCCAAGTAGGCTGAATCCTACTTGGGGTCTTCCCCAAACCGCCCCCCCCCCTATTTCCTTTCTCCCATGTGGAGGGGAAGGTAGGAGGGGCTAGCCCTCCCCCTTTCCTTCCCTAGGGCCGGCGGCCAGGGCGAGAGGCGTGCCAGCCCCCTTGTGGCCTGGTCTGTCCCCCCCTTGGCCCATTAGGCCCATACAAGTACCGGGGGTGTCCCGAACCCCTTCCGGCGATCCGATGACTACCCGGTGCACTCCGAAACTCTTCCGGTGTCCGAATATCATCATCCTATATATCAATATTTACCTACGGACCATTACAGAGCTCCTCGTCATGTCCGTGATCTCATCCGGGACTCCGAACCACATTCGGTCACCAAATCATATAACTCATATAACACTATATCGTCAACGAACATTAAGCGTGCGGACCCTATGGGTTCGAGAACTATATAGACATGACCGATACACCTCTCCGGTGAATAACCAATAGCGGAACCTGGATGCCCATATTGGCTCCTACATATTTTACAAAGACCTTTATCGGTCGAACCTTATGACAACATACGTAATTTCCTTTGTCTATCGGTATGTTACTTGCACGAGATTCCATCGTCGGTATCTTCATACCTAGTTCAATCTTGTTACGGGCAAGTCTCTTTACTCGTTACATAATACATCATGTTGCAACTAACTCCTTAGTCACTTTGCTTGCAATGCTTCTTATGATGTGTATTACCGAGAGGGCCCAGAGATACCTCTCCGATACATGGAGTGACAAATCCTAATATTGATCTATGCCAACTCAACAAACACCTTCGGAGATACCTGTAGAGCATCTTTATAGTTACCCAATTACATTGTGACGTTTGATAGCACACAAGGTATTCCTCCGGTATGCGGGAGTTGCACAATCTCATAGTCGAAGAAATATGTGAAGAAATATGCCCTAGAGACAATAATAAAGTTGTTATTTTATATTTCCTTATCCATGATAAAGGTTTATTATTCATGCAAGAATTGTATTGATCGGAACTTAAATACATGTGTGAATACATAAACAAATACCATGTCCCTAGTGTTGACGTATAATGTGCTGCCTAGTCTCTTCCATCAGATCGGTCTTTTGGTTGCATTGGCTAGAGCATGCACTTCTACATGGTATCAGAGCCAAGAGGTCTTGAGTTCAAGACCCGGCTGGCGCAATTAAAATTGCAGCTCACTTTTGGTCCACGTTTAGGCCTGAGGGAGCCACATGTGGGGGGGAGTGTTGACGTATAATGTGCTGCCTAGTCTCTTCCATCAGATCGGTCTTTTGGTTGCATTGGCTAGAGCATGCACTTCTACACCTAGTAAGCCTCTACTAAACTAGCTCATTGATAAAAGATGGTTAACGTTTCCAAAGCATGGACATGTGTTGTCATTTGATAACGGGATCACATCATTAGGAGAATGATCTGATGGACAAGACCCACCCGTTAGCTTAGCATAATGATCGTTTTATTTATTGCTATTGCTTTCTTCATGTCAAATACATATTCCTTCGATTATGAGATTATGCAACTCCCAGATACTACAGGAATACCTTGTGTTCTATCAAATGTCACAACATAAGTGGGTGATCATAAATATGCTCTACTGTTATCTCCAAAGGTGTTTGTTGAGTTGGCATAGATCAAGATTAGGATTTGTCACTCCGAGTATCAGAGAGGTATCTCTGGGCCCTCTTGGTAATACACATCATAAGCTTGCAAGAAAATGACTAAGGAGTTAGTCACAAGGTGATGTATTACGAAACGAGTAAAGAGACTTGCCGGTAATGAGATTGAACTAGGTATGAAGATACCGATGATCGAATCTCGGGAAAGTAACATACTGATGGGCAAAGGGAATTATGTAACCTTGCTTTGGAAGACCAAATGCACCATGAAGATCAAGGTCTTCGGCTGGCTACTTTTGCATGATCGCCTCAACACCTGTATCATGCTCAAACAAAGTCACTTTAATATTGGATATGACCTAGATTACCACCTCTGTGGGGGTCATGTAGAGGAAACATTGCAACACATGTATTCCATTTCCCATTCAGTACTACATGCTGGAGGACTTGGATATATCCTGGCCATCCTCTGGATCATAGGCTGACTAGATTGCTCAAGCCAAAAATCTACAACAAGGCCCCTCTTCTTTGAAGTCTTCCTTCTGGCGGCCTGGAGTCTCTAGAAAGAGAGAAACAACAACCATTTCCGCGGCGTCTAGCCTAGCTTCTTATCCTGGAAGAAAAGATTTCTTTCTGACTTCTCACTTCTCACTCATAGGGTGAAAGAGAAGCACAAGCCATTTCTTTCCTCCTTTGTAGCATCTTTGTAATAAAAAACTTAGATCCCCCTCTCACTACAGAATGGGTTGACAATGTAACACTCATGTACTCTTATTCTTTTATTTAATTGAAAAGGTACACAGTGAGAGACTCTCTCACTGTTTTAGGGCTCAAAAAAGGGAATTGCGTATGTTGTCATAAGGTTTGACCGATAAAGATCTTCGTAGAATATGTAGGAGCCAATATGGGCGTCCAGGTTCTGCTATTGGTTATTGACCAGAGAGGTGTCTTGGTCATGTCTACATAGTTCTCAAACCCGTAGGGTCCGCAAGCTTAACGTTCATTGATGATATAGTATTATATGAGTTATGTATGTTGGTGACCGAATGTTGTTCGGAGTCCCGGATGTGATCACAGACATGACGAGGAGCTTTGGAATGGTCTAGAGGTAAAGATTGATACATGGGATAATAGTGTTTGGTCTCCGGAAGGGTTCCGGAATTCACCGGAAGGGGTTACGGATGTTTTCCGAAATGTTTGGGTACGAGAACACTTTATTTAGGCCAAAGGGGAAAGCCCACGAGGCTTTTGGAAAGTACGAAAGGGAGTGCTGGGATACCAGAGGCTAGATGCCAGGAACCCTGGCGTCTACGGGGTAGACGCCGGGAACCCTGGCGTCTAGCCTTGGAGTCCGAGAAGGACTCTTGCCTTTCAGGCAAAACCTAGTTTGATGAGGCTTTTACTCCATGTTTCGACCCCAGGGCTCAACATATAAATAGAGGGGCAGGGCTAGCACCCAAGACACATCAAGATTCACCAAGTCATGTGTGGGCAACCCTGTCCCCTCTAGTTTATCCTCCGTCATATATAGTTTCCGTAGTGCTTAGGTGAAGCCCTGCGGAGATTATCCTTCACCAACACCATCACCACGTCGCCGTGCTACCGGAACTTGTCTACTACTTTGTCCGTCTTGCTGGATCAAGAAGGCGAGGACATCATCGAGATGAACGTGTGCTGAACGCGGAGGTGCCATACGTTCGGTACTTGATCGGACGGATCATGAAGGTGTATGACTACATCAACCGTGTTGATAAACGCTTCCGCTTAGCGATCTTCAAGGGTATGAAGAGCCTCTCCCCCTCTCGTTCCTATGCATCTCCATGGATAGATCTTGTGTGTGTGTAGAATTTTTTTTGTTTTCCATGCAACATTCCCCAACAGTGGCATCAAGAGCCAGGTCTATGCGTAGATGATATGCATGAGTAGAACACAAAGAAGTTGCGGACGATGATGTTCATACTGCTTACCACCAACGCCTTATTTTGATTTTGCGGCATTGTGGGATGAAGCAGCCCGGACCAACCTTACATGTCTACACACATGAGACCGGTTCCACTGACTAGCATGCAACTAGTTTGGCATAAAGGTGGCTCGCGGGTGTCTGTTTCTCCTACTTTAGTTCAATCGAATTTGACTGCAGACGGTCCTTGGCGAAGGTTAAAATAACAAACTTGATAATTCACCGTTGTGGTTTTTGCCGTAGGTAAGAACGGTTCTTGCTAGAAGCCCGTAGCAGCCACGTAAAACTTGCAACAACAAAGTAGAGGACGTCTAACTTGTTTTTGCAAGGTGATATGTCTCCATCGTATCTATAATTTTTTATTGTTCCATGCTATTATATTATCTGTTTTGGATGTTTTATATGCATTAATATGCTATTTTATATTATTTTTCGGACTAACCAATGAACCTAGAGCCAAGTGCCTGTTTCTGTTTTTTCCTTCTTTTGAGCTTCATAGAAAAGGAATACCAAACAGAGTCCAAATGGAATAAAACCCCCGCGATGATTTTTCTTGGACCAGAAGACACCCAGCAGACTTGGAGATCAAGTCGGAAGAGCAAAGAGGCAGCCACAAGGGGGGATGGCGCACCTAGGGGGTAGGGCGGAGCCCCCTTGCCTTGTGGGCCCCTCGTGACTCCCCTGACCCAATTCTTCATCCTATATATTCACATATATCCACAAACTACCAGAAGCATCCACGAAAACACGTTTCCACCGTCGCAACCTTCTGTTCCCGTGAGATCCCATCTAGGAGCCTTTTTAGGCATCCTGCCGGACGGGTATTTGATCACGGAGGGCTACTACATCAACTCATTGTCCTTCCGATGAAGCGTGAGTAGTTTACCTCAGACCTACGGGTCCATAGCTAGTAGCTAGGTGGCTTCTTCTCTCTGTGTGATTCTCAATACCATGTTCTCCTCAATGTTATTGGAGATCTATCCGATTTAATCTTCTTTTGTGGTGTGTTTGTCGAGATCCGATAAATTGTGGATTTATGATCAGCTTATCTATGAATATTATTTGAATCTTCTCTGAATTCTTATATGCATGATTTGATATCTTTGTAATTCTCTTCAAACTATCGGTTTAGTTTGGCCACCTAGATTGGTTTTTCTTGCAATGGGAGAAGTGCTTAGCTTTGGGTTCAATCTTGCGGTGTCCTTTCCCAGTGACGGTTGGGGCAACAAGGCACGTATTGTATTTTTGCCATCGAGGATAAAAAGATGGGGTTTACATAATATTGCTTGACTTTATTCCTCTACATCATGTCATCTTACTTAATGCGTTACTCTATTCTTCATGAACTTAATACTCTAGATGCAGGCAGGAGTCGGTCCATGTGTGGAGTAATAGTAGTAGTTGTAGGCAGGAGTCGGTCTACTTGACATGGACGTGATGCCTATATTTCATAATCATTGCCTTAGATATCATCATAACTTTGTGCTTTTCTATCAATTGCTCCACAGTAATTTGTTCACCCACCATATTATTTGCTAACTTGAGAGAAGCCAGTAGTGAAACCTATGGCCCCCGGGTCTATTTTCCATCATATGAGTTTCCGATCTACTATTTTGCAATCTTTTTATTTCCAATCTATAAACCAAAAAACCATAAATATTTATTTTATCTTTTGTTTAGTTTCATCTATCTCTATTAGATCTCACTTTTGCAAGTGACCGTGAAGGGATTGACAACCCCTTTATTGCATTGGGTGCAAGTTGTTTGATTGTTTGTGCAGGTATTGGTGTGTAACATCCCAAATTTTAAATTTGGAATGTTATACATAGGTCATCATATGCATATCATATTTTAGTTACATTTTGGTTTGATCCTGGAAATTCTAAGCAACTCAAGGACCTACGGAGAGAGTTGGGGATTTCATTATTTTCGTATTTGAATTTTCTCTAATTTGAAAAGAGGATCATTTTGGTTTTAGTGTTTTTCTTCCTGAATATTTCCTATATTAAAAATAAAAGAGAGGAGATAATATGACTTCTCCAAAATGAAAGAAATATTGGAGGAAAAACGTTAAAATCCAATAAATATTTTATTTGGATTTTTATTGTTATGTTATTTGAATTAGAAAATATGCATTTTTTTTCAAAATTGCATTCTTAGCCCAAATAAATGTTCACCTTGTCCTAAATATTATTAGAGGACCGTGAAAATTTATTTCAGAATTTTTGGACTCTGTTTGGTATTTCGTTTTATTTATTTACTTCGGCTGTTTAAAAAAAAGAGCGCGAACCGACCTTTGGTCTGTGCCCGAGCCGGACTCCTCCCGGCCGGCCCTTTGACAGGCGAGCCCAAGGCCCCGCCAGCCCAAGCCACCGTCCCGCCCTAATCCTAGCACCACCGTCGCCCTGCCCTAACCCTAGCACCGCCGCTGCCCTGCGCCCGCGCCACGCCGCCACCTCGTGTCGTCGCCGCCGCCGCCCACCGATGCTGTGGCCCCGCTGGAACCGCGCCGTCGCCGGAGCCCCGCCGGAGCCGTCTCGTTGCCGCCTACGTTTTTTTTCGGTTTTAGGTAAAAACAGTTCGTTTTAAAAAAACCTAGATCGATTTTCTTTTATTAGATCGGTTTTTCTGCGGTTAGATTAATTTGCGAACGATCGTTTGTTAGCTCGTTTTAACGAAGGGATTCGTTCGTTTATCTCTGTTAGCGGACCTTCATCCGATAGATTTTTCTTTTTCTGTTTTCTTTTTGCCAGGGACCTATCCGCAATTATTTTTTGTCGTAGATTAGCCCCTGATCTTCAAACACTCGCAACTTTTTAACCGTTAGTCGGAATCCAGTGAAACCAATGCCAAAATCTTCATCTCGAGCCTCTCTTTCCGATTAATCAACTTGAGCAAGGTTTTGACAAATTAAAATTTGGTTTCAAGCAGATTTGTTTTCGAACTTCTTTTGACCGTAGTTTGAGTTTCGTAGCTCCGATTCGATTGATTCTTTTTGCAAATCGAAGCTCTTCAGTTGAACTTTCAGATTGGATCTTCTTATTTGAAGTTTTACCCGTGCATCTATGCTTGAGTGCTTATGTATGCTATTTTTTGTTTGCGATAGAATTCCCGGAGTGCGAAGCGTGCTACTATGAGTCTCTAGGGTTTGTAGATCGTCAGCAAGGCAAGTAACACATTGATCATATCTTTATTACCCAGTTTTTATGCATTAGTTCCAATCCTCGAACATTGCATGGTTAGGATCTGATTAACATGTGGGTTTGGAAAGTAGCTGATGAGGTAGAACCTATTGCCCTTTTATTATCATACCCTTGGGAGTTACTTGTACGTTATGATCAGATTGATATGCTATGCTCATAGACGTGGATTGGTTGAGTGTATCCATGACAGATGTGAGAGTTGATAATTAATGGTTAACTTAAGGTGGCTACATAAATACACATCTGGGTGGATTGGTTGCGGGCACCTGGAGAATCCAGTGTTGTCCTAGGATATCCTGGAGTACCCGTGTGATCATCCTATGGTTTGCCACCCAGGCTCAAAGGGACAGTAAGATTATTCATGCTAGAAACTTCCGTGTGCGGCCACAAGCTGTTATGGGCTCTAGCATAGTTGAGTAGGTTGCATGACCTCTTTCATTTGTGGGCTAGCAGATGTAGGGGAAAGTAGGTGTAACTGTCCACTAGAGTAAAGAGTTAATGTTTTTGAAAGACTGTGTCTCGGTCATCCGTTTCTCAAACACCATGTAGTGCGAGAAATCCAACGGAGGAGATCGAGTCTGATGGGGAAAAAGTGCGCAAACCTCTGCAGAGTGTACAAACTAATCATGGTTAGCCGTGTCCCTGGTTATGGACATCTTGAGTATCTGGTTCTTGGATTATCATGTTGATCTAATTGCTCTAAATTAATTTTGTTGGGTAATTGATACTGTTTAATTGGGATTGAGTTGGAGGAACCTTCTCAATGTTTAACAACCACCATGATAGTTAAATAAAATATATTCCTTTGTTGTAGGGAAAAATTGGCTTTATGCAAAATATTAACCATAGAGCTCTCCACCAGCCAAATATGCATGTAGTGATAGCATTTGTTCTGTCCATTGCTTTTTTGTGTTACATTGCCAGCATATTCCATGTGCTGACCCGTTTTGGGCTGCAACATATCATGTTGCAGACTTTTTAGATGAAGAGTAAGGTGCCTAGGTCGGCGTGGTTCACTCAGCTATGCCGTTTGAGTTGATGGACTCACTTTATCTTCCAAGCCTTCCGCTGTTATCTTATTTAGATGGCCTTAAGCCATATTATTGTAATAACCTTTTGAGACATTTGATGTAATAAGTGTGTGATTGAACTCTGTTATAAATCCTCGAGTATTGTGCGTGTCAGCATTACCGATCCAGGGATGACACTGATGCACAGAGACTTGACCGTTTGAGGTCTGGTCACTACAAGATGGTATCAGAGCACACATTGATTGTAGGACACGACCACTAAGTTAAAACATAGGTCACTCTTCTCTACTCAGTTCTGACTCCTCTCCCTTTTCCACTCTATAGGATGGCGGACTCGAGGAACAAGTTTACACAACCGGATGAAGACACACTTTTGGGCAACACTTGAAGGAAGTCACTAGGTACCTAAGCATCATAATACCAAGCTTCACCTGGACCTAAATCGCCACTTTACGAGAAGAGGAGCGTTGGATGATTTGAGTTCAAGTTCCAGGAAGAACCTCCACGTCACTTACTAAACCCATAGAGTTTTCCTTTGATGCACCAACCTGGAGTCTAGGAAAGAGCATGGCAGCCCACATCACCATGGGACGCATCGGTGAAGTTTATCACAAGGATCTTAAGGAATAGGAGATGATCAGCACCATGAGGGACAGGTCCATTGCAGCTTTCATCCAGGAGTTAAACCAGCACATTCGTCGCCAGGGAACCAGATGTGCGCCAGCATGATAGATCTAAAGAAGGTGATGACCAGGAACATGAAGCTAGAAGAGGAACTCAAGTCTACACATGACGGATATGAGGAGGAAATGACAATACTAGTGGAGAAGAATGATGACCTGACGAGGAAGCTAGGAGTATTCATGGGAGACCCCGTGCCAGGAGGAGATGACGATCATTCCAAGGACATACGCTCTGAGGACTACATCATCATCGACGACACCGATTCTGACCCCGACAGTAGTGATGATGATTACGAAGACGAAGCTGGATATCATGGAGTCTTCCACCGATCAAAACTTCTAGTCGACCACCATATTATTAGTAGTATTCCCCCATGTATATTGTAATAGTCCAAGTACTTTTGTAACGGTAGTTAGATCGATTGTATGTCCTTGTTTGAATTGATTGGTGTGATATGAATGTGTTTGTCTCATGTGCATATGGGTAGTGTTTTCCCTTTAGACCTCATTTATTTTGTTTTCTCACCTTTTCTAAACCCATCAGATGTTGATACGTCTCCAACGTATCTATAATTTTTGACTGTTCCATGCTATTATATTACCCCTTTTGGATGTTTATGGGCTTTATTTTACACATTTATATCATTTTTGGGACTAACCTACTAACCGGAGGCCCAGCCCGTATTGCTTTTTTTGTTGCCTATTTCAGTATTTCAAAGAAAAGGAATATCAATCGTAGTCCAAACGGAATGAAACCTTCGGGAGCGTGATTTTTGGAACGAACGTGATCCAGAGGACTTGGAGTGCAAGTCAAGAAGCAGCCGAGGCTCCCACGAGATAGGAGGGCACCCCCCCCCCCCCGTAGGGCGCGCCACCTGTCTCGTGGGCCCCTTGGGCGTCCACCGACGTACTTCTTACTCCTATATAAGCCTACATACGCCAAAAACATCCAGGGAGCAGATGAAACAGAATTTCCACCACCGTAACCTTCTGTATCCGCGAGATCCCATCTTGGAGCCTTCGCCGGTGTTCTGCCGGAGGGGGAATCAACCACGGAGGGCTTCTACATCAACATCCTTGCCCCTCCGATGAGTTGTGAGTAGTTTACCACAGACCTATGGGTCCATAGTTATTAGTTAGATGGCTTCTTCTCTCTTTTTGGATCTCAATACAATGTTCTCCCCCTCTCTTGTGGAGATCTATTCGATGTAAACTCTTTTTGCGGTGTGTTTGTCGAGATCCGATGAATTGTGGGTTTATGATCAAGTTTATCCATGAGTAATATTTGAATCTTCTATGAATTCTTTTATGTATGATTGAGTTATCTTTGCAAGTCTCTTCGAATTATCAGTTTGGTTTGGCCTACTAGATTGATCTTTCTTTCCATGGGAGAAGTGCTTAGATTTGGGTTCAATCTTGCGGTGTCCTTACCCAGTGACGGAAAGGCTTGCAAGGCACGTATTGTATTGTTGCCATCAACGATAACAACATGGGGTTTATATCATATTGCTTGAGTTTATCCCTCTACATCATGTCATCTTTCTTAATGCGTTACTCTGTTCTTATGAACTTAATACTCTAGATGCAGACAGGAGTCGGTCGATTTGTGGATTAATAGTAGTAGATGCAGGCAGGAGTCGGTCTACTTGTTGCGGACGTGATGCCTATATACATGATCATGCCTAGATAATCTCATAACTACTCTCTTTTCTATCAATTTCTCGATAGTAATTTTTTCACCCACCGTAATACTTATGCTATCTTGAGAGAAGCCACTAGTGAAACCTATGGCCCCCGGTCTATCTCTTATCATATTTGCTTCCAATTTACTTTTATTTGCATCTTTACTTTTTGCATCTATATTATAAAATACCAAAAATATATTTATCTTATGATACTATCTTTATTAGATCTCACTTTCGCAAGTGGCCGTGAAGGGATTGACAACCCCTTTATTGCGTTGGTTGCGAGTTCTTTGTTTGTTTGTGTAGGTGCGTGGGACTTTTGAGGAGCCTCCTACTGGATTGATACCTTGGTTCTCAAAAACTGAGGGAAATACTTACGCTACTATTGCTGCATCACCCTCTCCTCCTAGAGGAAAACCAACGCAGGCTCAAGACGTAGCAAGAAGGATTTCAGGCGCCGTTGCCGGGGAGGTATTCGCTCAAGTCAAGACATACCAAGTACCCATCTCCCTCGCATTTACATTATTTTCCATTTGCCTCTCGTTTTCCTCACCCCCACTTCACCCTTGTCGTTTTATTCGCCATCTCTTTCCCAATCTCCTCCTCTCTCTTTCGCTCACTTTCTTCTGTCCTGCTTTTGTTTGCCGTTATGTCTGAAATTGGGGAGATTATCGTCGATATGGACAATAATGATAACATGGAAAATTCCGAGGCCCCGGCCGATGAACCCCCTATCTTGCATACTAAAAAGTTTCGAATCGGTAGTGGTAACATCATTGGAAAAGGTGTTATTCAAGATTTCTTTACTTGTGCCGGTGCTTTACCTTCCATGGGTGGTTCTATTCTTCATAGAACTAGTATTCTTGCGGATGCCATCGCTATGCTTGTAGTTGAGCTTGAAAGACAATTTATGCATATGCATCCTTGCATACAAAGAATTTTTCTGGAATTTTCCAATATTGAGCATTCTTCTGTTAAACGCGTTGTTACTATATTTTTGGCTCATGAGTTTAGATTTATCATAAGAGAGGCCAAAGAAATCTTTGCGCACTATAGGGTGGACGCCGGTCGTTCTCCCATAGAGGCGATCCTCTATTATCAAGAGGAATTTAGTCATTTTCAATCTTCGGACTATGTTGCTTTCAATGAAAATCTTAGAAAAAAGGTTCATGCCAATGTCTTGGTTGATAGCATTAACGAGCTTAATAATGATTTTGCCCTTCGAAACAATGAGCTAGGATACTCTATTGAGTATAGGCTCACAAGATTTTGCCAAAAGAATGCTTTTAGTGATGAATTAATTGTGCACTACGAAGGGCCAAAGGAGGAACCCGTTCCTCCTGAGATTGATCTTGGGGACGTTTGTCCCGCTAAATCTAACCCTTTTGATTACTTTTGCTTGCCTCAAAGAAAACTTGCTGCCGAACGTAGAGAATATGAGATGAGCTTTCAAGATCTATCTTATTATTATGGCATTACTTAGATCTATCTTTGCTTTTATGCCTAGCTAGGGGCGTTAAACGATAGCGCTAGTTGGGAGGCAACCCAATTTTCTTCATGTTTTTTGTTTTTGCTCCTGTTTAGTAATAAATCTTGCATCCACTTCCTGTTTAGATGTGTTTTTATCTTTTAATTAGTGTTTGTGCCAAGTAGAACCTATAGGATAACCTATGATGATAGTTGATTTGATGATGCTGAAAAACAGAAACTTTGCACGCACGAATATAATTTTGTTAAATCACAGAAACGTGATTTTGCCTTGATTCTTTTTTCTGCTGATCAATAAACAAATTTTCCAGGAATTTCTATTTTGGTAGGAGTTTTAAAGTTAAAGAAGTTTGCGTTAGTTACAGGTTGCTACAGACTGTTCTGTTTTTGACAGATTCTGTTTTTCGTGTGTTGTTTGCTTATTTTGATGCATATATGGCTAGTAAAATAGTTTATAAAAGTTGGAATACAGTAGGTTTAACACCAAAATAAATAAAGAATGAGTTCATTACAGTACCTTATGTGGTGGTTTTGTTTTCTTTCACTAACGGAGCTTATAAGATTTCCTGTTGAGTTTTGTGTTGTGAAGTTTTCAAGTTTTGGGTAAAGCTTTTATGGACTATGGAATAAAGGGTGGAAAGAGCCTAAGCTTGGGGATTCCCAAGGCACCCCAAGATATTCAAGGATAGACAAAATCCTAAGCTTGATGATGCCCCGGGAAGGCATCCCCTCTTTCGTCTTCGTTCATTGGTAACTTTACTTGGAGCTATATTTTTATTCGCCACATGATATGTGTTTTGCTTGGAGCGTCGTGTATTATATTAGTCTTTGATTTCTAGTTCACCACAATCATAATGGCTATACACACCTTTTGGGAGAAGCCTACTTGATTAGAATTTGCTAGAATACTCTATGTGCTTCACTTATATCTTTTGAGCTTGATAGTTTTTGCTCTAGTGCTTCACTTATATCTTTTAGAGCACGGTGGTGTCTTAATTTTGAAGAAATTGCAAGTCTCTCATGCTTCACTTATATCTTTTTGATAGTCTTTTAGAACAACATGGTATTTGCTATGGTCACAAAGTTGGTCCTATAATGATGAACATCCAAGTTGGGTACAATAAAAACTATCATAGAAAAAGAATTAAATGCTATGATCAATATGATGCTTGATAATTGTTTTGAGATATGGAGGTAGTGATATTAGAGTCATGCTAGTTGAGTTGATTATGAAAAATACTTGTGTTAAGGGTTGTGATTCCCGTAGCATGCACGTATGGTGAACCGCTTTTTGTGATGAAGTTGGAGCACAATTTTATTTATTGAGTGTCTTCCTTATGAGTGGCGGTCGGGGACGAGCGATGGTCTTTTCCTACCAATCTACCCCCCTAGGAGCATGCGCGTAATGCTTTGGTTTTTGATGACTTCTAAATTTTTGCAACAAGTACATGAGTTCTTTTTACTAATGTTGAGTCCATGGATTATACGCACCCTTTCACCCTTCTACCATTGCTAGCCTTTCTTGGGACGCACAACTTTCGCCGGTACCATACACCCACCATATACCTTCCTCAAAACAGCCACCATACGTACCTATTATGGCATTTCCATAGCCATTCCGAGATATATTGCCATGCAACTTTCCACCATTCCGTTCATATGACACACATTACTTTTGTCATATTGCTCTTTGCATGATCATGAAGTTGACATCGTATTTGTGGCAAGGCCACCTTCATAATTTTCATACATGTCGCTCTTGATTCATTGCATATCCCGGTACACCTCCGGAGGCATTCATATAGAGTCATATCTTGTTCTAGCTTCGAGTTGTAATTCTTGAGTTGTAAATCCATAAAAGTGTGATGATCTTCATTATTGGAGCATTGTCCTAGTGAGGAAAGGATGATGAAGACTATGATTCCCCCACAAGTCGGGATGAGACTTCGGACTTTATAAAAAGAAAAAAAAAATAGAAAAAGAAAAAAAGAAGGCCAAAGACAAAAAAGAAAAAAGGAAAAAAAGGAAAAAAATGAGAGAAAAAGAGAGAAGGGACAATGCTACTATCTATTTTTCCACACTTGTGCTTCAAAATAGCACCATGATCTTCATGATAGAGAGTCTCATATGTTGTCACTTTCATATACTAGTGGGAATTTTTCATTATAGAACTTGGCTTGTATATTCCAATGATGGGCTTCCTCAAAAGTGCCCTAGGTCTTCGTGAGCAAGCGAGTTGGATGCACACCCACTTAGTTTCTTTTGTTGAGCTTTCATATATTTATAGCTCTTGTGCATCCGTTGCATGGCAATCCCTACTCACTCACATTGATATCTATTAATGGGCATCTCCATAGCCCGTTGATACACCTAGTTGATGTGATACCATCTTCTCCTTTTTTGTCTTCTCCACAACCACCATTCTATTCCACATATAGTGCTATGTCCATGGCTCACGCTCATGTATTGCGTGAAAGTTGAAAGAGTTTGAGATTATTAAAATATGAAACAATTGCTTGGCTAGTCATCGGGGTTGTGCATGATTAAATACTTTGTGTGATGAAGATAGAGCAACAGCCAGACTATATGATTTTGGAGGGATAACTTTCTTTGGCCATGTTATTTTGAGAAGACATGATTGCTTTGATTAGTATGCTTGAAGTATCACCATTTTCATGTTAATATGAACTTTTATTTTGTATCATTTGGATCTGAACATTCATGCCACAATAAAGAAAATTACATTGAGAATTATGCTAGGTAGCATTCCACATAAAAAATTTATTTTTTATCATTTACCTACTCGAGGACGAGCAGGAATTAAGCTTGGGGAGGCTTGATACGTCTCCAACGTATCTATAATTTTTGATTGTTCCATGCTATTATATTACCCCTTTTGGATGTTTATGGGCTTTATTTTACACATTTATATCATTTTTGGGACTAACCTACTAACCAGAGGCCCAACCCGTATTGCTGTTTTTTTTGCCTATTTCAGTATTTCGAAGAAAAGGAATATCAAACGGAGTCCAAACAGAATGAAACCTTCGGGAGCGTGATTTTTGGAACGAACGTGACCCAGAGGACTTGGAGTGTAAGTCAAGAAGCAGCCGAGGCTCCCACGAGATACGAGGGCGCCCCCCCTGTAGGGTGCGCCCCCTGTCTCGTGGACCCCTCGGGCGTCCACCTACGTACTTCTTCCTCCTATATAAGCCTATGTACCCCGAAAACATCCAGGGAGCAGACGAAACACAATTTCCACCACCGTAACCTTCTATATCCGCGAGATCCCATCTTGGAGCCTTCGCTGGCGTTCTGCCGGAGGGGGAATCGACCACGGAGGGCTTCTACATCAACATCCTTGCCCCTCCGATGAGTTGTGAGTAGTTTACCACAGACCTACAGGTCCATAGTTATGAGCTAGATGGCTTCTTCTCTCTTTTTGGATCTCAATACAATGTTCTCCCCCTCTCTTGTGGAGATCTATTCGATGTAAACTCTTTTTGCGGTGTGTTTGTCGAGATCCGATGAATTGTGAGTTTATGATCAAGTTTATCTATGAATAATATTTGAATCTTCTCTGAATTCTTTTATGTATGATTGAGTTATCTTTGCAAGTCTCTTCGAATTATCAGTTTGGTTTGGCCTACTAGATTGATTTTGTTGCCATGGGAGAAGTGCTTAGCTTTGGGTTTAATCTTGCGGTGTCCTTACCCAGTGACAGAAAGGGTTGCAAGGCACGTATTGTATTGTTGCCATCAAGGATAACAAGATGGGGTTTATATCATATTGCTTAAGTTTATCCCTCTACATCATGTCATCTTGCTTAATGCGTTACTCTGTTCTTATGAACTTAATACTCTACATGCAGGCATGAGTCGGTCGATGTGTGGAGTAATAGTAGTAGATGCAGGCAGGAGTCGGTCTACTTGTTGCGGACGTGATGCCTATATATATACATGATCATGCCTAGATAATCTCATAACTATTCGCTTTTCTATCAATTGCTCGACAGTAATTTGTTCACCCACTGTAATACTTATGCTATCTTGAGAGAAGGCACTTGTGAAACCTATGGCCCCCGGGTCTATCTCTTATCATATTTGCTTCCAATTTACTTTTATTTGCATATTTACTTTTTGCATCTATATTATAAAATACCAAAAATATATTTATCTTATCATACTATCATTATTAGATCTCACTTTCGCAAGTGGCCGTGAAGGGATTGACAACCCCTTTATTGCGTTGGTTGCGAGTTCTTTGTTTGTTTGTGTAGGTGTGTGGGACTTTTGAGGAGCCTCCTACTGGATTGATACCTTGGTTCTCAAAAACTGAGGGAATACTTATGCTACTATTGCTGCATCACCCTCTCCTCTTCGAGGAATACCAACGCAAGCTCAAGACATAGCAGATGCCTCCGAGACGTGACAATGGATTTGCTTTGCCACCGGAGCTCACTCAGTTGATCCAGCAGCAGAATACCGTGATGCAACTATTAGTTCAGAATCAGAACCAAGGCAACAACAACAACAACCCACCACCACTACCACATGTTGATCACCTAGCCCGTTTCCTAAGGTTGAGTCCGCCGGTGTTCTCTAGTAGCACCGAGCCGATTGTTGCAGATGATTGGCTCCGCAAGATTGGAAGGGAGCTGACCACTGCAGGATGCACAGATGCGGAGAGAGTGCATTTTGCCGCACATCAGCTTGATGGACCCGCAACATCATGGTGGGAGAATTTCACATCCACTTACCCCATTGACACTCTTACATGGGATCAGTTTCAACATGCTTTCTGCACTGCCCATGTTTCATCAGGAGCTATGAACATGAAGAAGCGCGAGTTTCGCAACTTGCGCCAAGGAGGACGCACAGTGGGCCAGTATGTGGACGAGTTTAGTAAGTTAGCACGCTATGCCGCTGATGACGTAGCTACAGATGCTGCTAAGCAGGAGAAGTTTCTGGAAGGACTGAATGATGAGATGAGCATGCAGTTGATGGTGGCAACATTCAACAATTACCAGGAGTTGGTAGATAGAGCTCTTATGATTGAAGGGAAGCAACAGCAGATAGAGAGCCGCAAGAGGAAGTATGGACAAGGGAAGTACAATTCAGGAGCTCAGTAGAGACCTCGTTTTACCCCGAACTCAGGAGGACACACTCACCATAACCATGGAGGCCACAATTACAATGGAGGAAGTTCTCATAATCATAGTAGGCCCAAGAATGGGAATGGGAATGGAGGAAGCAGCAGCCAGAACCGTTCCAACCCGGCAATGCTCACGAAGAAGGATCTAAATCACATTACTTGTTTCAAGTGCGGGAAGAATGGACACTACGCCACCAAGTGTTCTGAAGCAAAGAATGGAAATGGCAATGGAAGCTCTGGGAAGAAGCCCAACCCTTTCAACAGGGGACAAGTGAACCACGTTAGCGTGGAGGAGGTTGAAGAGAAGCCAAATGCAAGTAAGTTTCTGGTTAAGTCATTTACTGCAATCGTTCTTTTTGATACTGGTGCATCGCATTCATACATACCAAGGGGATTTGTGGATAAGTATAAGTTGCCCACCAAAGTCCTTAGGACACCTATGTTAGTAAGCTCGCCAGGAGCAGAGTATATGGCAAGCCAAGGATGTTTTCAGATGCCATTGACCATAGGTAGTCATGTTTTCTCCACAGATCTGATAAATCTGGAATCGCAAGGGTTGGATGTGATATTGGGCATGGATTGGTTATCGAGGTATGGGGGAACATCGATTGCGCCAGTAAGTCAATTTTTCTCACCACCCTAGAAAGAAAGAGGATCAAGTATGTATCCCGACATGTGCCAAAGAGGACGTAAGTGAATTCCTTATTAGGAGTTGTACTAGAGGAAGTACCAATGGTGAAGGATTACCCCGACGTATTTCCGGAGGAGTTACCAGGCATGCCACCGGATCGAGACATTGAGTTTTTGATTGAGCTTTTGCCAGGCACAGGGCCAATATCAAAGAGACCGTATCGGATGCCCGCAAAGCATTTGGAGGAAATTAAGAAGCATATTAAGGAGTTACTGGATAAAGGTCACATACGACGCAGTTCATCACCTTGGGGAGCTCCAGTACTTCTAGTGGAGAAGAAGGATGGATCATTAAGGATGGTTGTTGATTATCGTGCATTTAATGAAGTGATAATCAAGAACAAGTACCCACTACCGATGATCAATGATTTGTTTGACCAGTTGCAAGGTGCTAAAGTATTTTCCAAGATCAATCTGCGATCAGGATACCATCAGCTGAAGATCCGAGAGCAGGATATACGTAAGACAGCTTTTACCACAAGGTACGGGCTATATGAGTATACCATTATGTCATTTGGTCTGACTAAGGCGCCTTCCTATTTCATGAACATGATGAACAAGGTGTTTATGCAGTTTTTGGATAAGTTTGTCGTGGTGTTCATTGATGATATTTTGGTTCACTCGAAGAATGAAGAGGAGCACAAGGAACATTTACGTTTGGTTCTAGAGAAGCTCAGAGAACATCAGTTGTATGCCAAGTTCAGCAAGTGTGTGTTTTGGTTGAAGGAAGTTGGATTTATTGAACATGTTATATCAGGAGAAGGAATAGCAGTAGATCCCACCAAGGTTGTTTTTGTGACTAAATGGGTGGCACCCACAATAGTTGGAGAGATCAGGAGTTTTCTCGGACTCGCAGGATATTATCGGAGGTTCATTGAGAGGTTCTGCAGGATTGCAAAGCCCATGACAACGTTGTTGAGGAAGGACACCACGTTTAAATGGACTGAGGAGTGTGAAGCTAGTTTTCAGGAGTTGAAGAAACGTTTGGTTACAGCCCCAGTGCCGATTCTTCCTGATCAACGAAAGGATTATCAAGTGTATTGCGACGCTTCACGTCGAGGATTTGGAGCAGTGCTTATGCAGGAAGGAAGAGTCATTTCATATGCCTCACGACAGCTTAAACCTCATGAGCTGAATTATGCTACACATGATTTGGAGTTGGCATCCGTAGTGCATGCGCTAAAGACATGGAGACATTTTCTCATCGGAAATCACTGTGAGGTATACACGGATCATAAGAGTTTGAAATATATCTTCACACAGAAGGAGTTGAACCTCAGGCAAAGGATATGGTTGGAGCTCACTAAGGATTATGATTTGAAATTGCACTATCATCCCGAAAAGGCTAATGTAGTAGGAGATGCGTTGAGTCACAAGAGTTATGTTGATACGCTCATGATCGAAGGATTACCCAAGGAGTTAGCAGAAGATCTTCGCGAGATATGTTTGGAAATAGTTCCGGTTATGGAGCAGCATTGGAAATTCAGTCCACTTTGATGGGTAAGATCAGAGAAGCTCAGAAGACTGACAAGGAGATTGCGGAGATAAAGGAAAGGATGAGCAAAGGAAAGGCTAAAGGATTTCGGGAGGATGAGCACGATACTTTATGGTTTGAGGATCATGTATATGTGCCTAATGACCCCAAGATCAGGAAGTTGATCCTGCAGGAGGCCCATGATTCTCCATATTTGATTCACCCAGGAAACACTAAGATGTATCTGGATTTGAAGAAAAGTTTCTAGTGGACAGGAATGAAGAAGGATATTGCCGAGTATGTAGCAGTATGTGATGTATGTCAGAGAGTTAAGGCAGAACTTCAGAAGCCAGCAGGATTGCTACAGCCATTGCCGATACCCGAATGGAATTGGGATAACCTTGGCATGGATTTTATCACTGGATTGCCCAGGACTCGTTCAGGCTATGACTCCATCTAGGTTGTAATTGATCGTTTGAGGAACGTATCTCACTTCATCCCAGTGAAGACCACCTATACAAGTGCTAAGTTGGCGAAGATATACATGACCAGGATTGTATGTCTGCATGGAGTTCCGAGGACCATTGTATCAGATGGAGGAACCCAGTTTACCTCAAAGTTTTGGAATCACTTGCATGAGACTTTGGGTACTAGGCTAGAGTTCAGTACATCCTGTCATCCACAGACAGATAGACAGACCGAGAGAGTCAATCAGATTCTTGAGGACATGTTGAGAGCTTGTGCGCTAGATTATCGATCTAGTTAGGACGACAACTTGCTGTATGCAGAGTTCTCTTATAACAACAGTTATCAAGCCAGTTTGAAGATGGCCCCTTTCGAAGCCTTGTATAGAAGAAGGTGCAGGACACAATTATTGTGGGATGAAGTAGGAGATCGACAGTTGTTCGGACCAGATTTGATTAAAGAGTCTGAGGAGAAGGTTAAGCTGATTCACGACAGACTCAAGGTAGCCTAGTCCAGGAAGAAGAGTTATGTGGATTCTATACGCAAGGAGACAGTTTACAAAGTCGGAGACAGAGTATACCTTCGTGTGTCCCTGCTTTGAGGAGTTAAGCGATTTGGAGTTAAGGGAAAGTTAGCCCCGAGATTTGTGGGACCATACCGAGTTTTGGAACACATGGGAGAAGTTGCTTACAAGCTGGAATTGCCAGAAGGTTTGTCAGGAGTTCACAATGTATTTCATGTTTCCCAGTTAAAGAAGTGCCACGCAGAGATGGCCGATATTCCTCCGAGAGATACAATGGCACTGGAAGCGATTCAGCTGGATAGTGATTTGACTTACAAGGAGAAACCAGTGAAGATTCTCGAGTTTGCCAGCCAAGTCACACGCAGCAAGGTTATCAAGTTTTGCAAAGTTCAGTGGAGCCACCATACCGAGGATGAAGCCACCTGGGAATGAGAGGAACACCTACGGAAGGACCACCCACACCTATTTTCTAGCCAACCCGAATCTCGAGGGCGAGATTCATCTTAAGGGGGGTAGGTTTGTAACATCCTAAATTTTCAATTTGGAATGTTATACATAGGTCATCATATGCATAACATATTTTAATTGCATTTTGGTTTGATCCTGGAAATTCTAAGCAACTCAAGGACCTACGGAGAGAGTTGGGGATTTCGTTATTTTCGTATTTGAATTTTCTCAAATTTGAAAAGAGGACCATTTTGGTTTTAGTGTTTTTCTTCCCGAATATTTCCTATATTAAAAATAAAAGAGAGGAGATAAAATGACTTCTACAAAATAAAAGAAATATTGGAGGAAAAACGTTAAAATCAAATAAATATTTTATTTGGATTTTTATTACTATTTTATTTGAATTAGAAAATATGCATTTTTTTCAAAATTGCATTCTTAGCCCAAATAAATGTTCACTTTGTCCTAAATTTTATTAGAGGACCGTGAAAATTTATTTCGGAATATTTGGACTCCATTTGATATTTCTTTTTATTTATTTACTTCGTCTATTTAAAAAAAAGAGCACGAACCGACCTTTGGGCCGTGCCCGAGCCGGACTCCTCCCGGACGGCCCTTTAAAAGGCGAGCCGGAGGCCCTGCCAGCCCAAGCCGCCACCCCGCCCTGACCCTAGCACCGTTGCCGCCCCGCCCTAACCCTAGCGCCGCCGTCGCCCTGCGCCCGCACCGCGCCGCCACCTCGCGCCACCGCCGCCGCCCCACCGGAGCCGCGCCGCCGCCGCCACCGCCCGCTGATGCCGTCGACCCCACCGGAGCCATCCCGTCGCCGCCACCGTTTTTTTCGGTTTTAGGTAAAAATCGTTCGTTTTTTTAAACCCTAGGTCGGTTTTCTTTTATTAGATCGGTTTTTCTACGGTTATATTAATTTGCGAACGTTCGTTCGTTAGCTCATTTTAACGAACGAATTCGTTCGTTTGTCTCTGTTAGCGGACGTTCGTCCGATAGATTTTTCTTTTTATGTTTTATTTTCGCCAGCGACCTATCTGCAATTATTTTTATCACAAATTAGCACCTGATCTTCAAACCCTCGCAACTTTTTAACTGTTAGTCGGAATCCAGTGAAACCAATGCCAAAATCTTCGTCTCGAGCCCCTCTTTCTGATTAATCAACTTGAACAAGTTTTTGACAAATTAAAAATTTTGTTTCAGGCAGATATGTTTTCGAACTTCTTTTGACCGTAGTTTGAGTTTCGTAGCTCCTATACGATTGATTCTTTTTGCAAATCGAAGCTCTTCAGTTAAAATTTCAGATTGGATCTTCTTATTTGTAGTTTTACCCATGCATCTATGCTTGAGTGCTTATGTATTCTATTGTTTGTTTGCGATAAAATTCCCGGAGTGCGAAGTGTGCTACTATGAGTCTCTAGGGTTTGCAGATCGTCAGCAAGGCAAGTAACACTTTGATCATATCATTATTACCCAGTTTTTGTGCATTAGTTCCAATCCTCAAATATTGCATGGTTAGGATCTAATTAACATGTGGGTTTGGGAAGTAGCTGATGAGGTAGAACCTATTGCCCTTTTATTATCATACCCATGGGAGTTACTTATACGTTATGATCAGATTGATATGCTATGCTCATAGACGTGGATTGGTTGAGTGTATCCATGTCAGATGTGAGAGTTGATAATTAATGGTTAACTTAAGGTGGCTACTTAAATACACATCTAGGTGGATTGGTTGCAGGCACCTGGAGAATCCAGTGTTGTCCTAGGATATCCCGGAGTACCCGTGTGATTATCCTACGGTTCGCCACCCAGGCTCAAAGGGATCATAAGATTATTCATGCTAGAAACTTCCGAGTGCAGCCACAAGCTATTATGGGCTCTAGCATAGTTGAATAGGTTGCATGACCTCTTTCATTGGTGGGCTAGCAGATGTAGGGGAAAGTAGGTGTAACTGTCCACCCAAAGTAAAGAGTTAATGTTTCTGAAAGACTGTGTCTTAGTCATACGTTTTCTCAAACACCATGTAGTACGAGAAATCCAACGGAGGAGACCGAGTCTTGTGGGGAAAAGTGCGCAAACCTCTGCAGAGTGTACAAACTAAGCATGGTTAGCCATGTCCCTAGTTATGGACATCTTGAGTGTCTGGTTCTTGGATTATCATGTTGATCTCATCACTCTAAATTAATTTTGTTGGGTAATTAATTCTGTTTAATTGGAATTGAGTTGGAGGAACCTTCTCAATATTTAACAACCACCATGATGGTTAAATAAAATATATTTCTTTGTTGTAGGGAAAAAATGGCTTTATGCAAAATATTAACCATAGAGCTCTCCACTAGCCATATATGCATGCAGTGATAGCATTTATTTTGTTCATTGCTCTTTTTTGTTACATTGCCAGCATATTCCATGTGCTGACCCATTTCGGGCTGCAACATATCATGTTGCAGACTTTTCAGACGAAGAGTAAGGTGCGTTAGGTCATTGTCGTTCACTCAACTATGCCGTTGGAGTTGATGGACTCACTTTATCTTATTTAGATGGCCTTAAGCCATATTATTGTAATAAATTCTATTTTGAGACATTCAATGTAATAAATGTGTGATTGAACTCTATTATAAATCCTTGAGTATTGTGCGTGTTAGCATTACCGATCCAGGGATGACACTGATGCAAAGAGACATGACCGTTTGAGGTCTGGTCGCTACATGGTGGCTTGTGCGTTGTCTCCTACTACATTGATAACTTGGTTCTCAAACCGAGGGAAATATTTATCTCTACTTTGCTGCATCACCCTTTCCTCTTCAAGGGAAAAACCAACGCAAGCTCAAGAAGTAGTAGGAAGAATTTATGCCGCCGTTGCCCAGGAGATCTACGCCAAGTCAAGACATACCAAGTACCCATCATAAAACTCTCATCCCTTGCATTACATTATTCGCCATTTTCCTCTCCCCCACTTCTAAAACGATTTTTTAAAAGATTCGCCCTTTTCTCCCCCCTTTTCTTTGCCTTTTTGCTCGCCTTCCTTCCGTTCGATCTTTTATTTGCTTGTGTTACCATGTGCATTCTTTTTTGCTTGCATCTTTGCTTGCTAAAAAGTTTATGGATCCTCATCCACTTGCTAATCTTTTTAAGAGATCCAATTATGATGAACAAATTTCTAGTGATTTGAGTGCACTAGATTACCTTAATGAGGTTTTGCTTGAAGTCCGCGAATCTGAAAATTGTGATGAAGTGCTTTATGAAGTGATTCACGATAGATCTTTGAATGAAAAGCATGATTGCAATGAGGTCATTATAAATTCTATTAATGTAAATTATGTTAATGATATGCACAACCCCAAGCTTGGGCATGCTAATTTTAATATGTCTACTACTTGTTGCAATGATCATGATTGGGGTGATTCTTCTTATGATCTTGAAATTTTATTTAAGCCCCGTGATGAATATGAGATTGATAATAATGTTTGCAGTAATATTGAAAGTGGGTTTGTAAGAGCGTCAACTTTATATCCCACATATTTGGTGAATGTTCAATCTTATGAGATTTTTGATAAAAGTGGGTTTGGAGAGGTCATGACTTTAGTTAGGGTTAATCCCACTGTTTTGGAAAGAGTGTCAACTTCGCATGCATGTGGATCGTGTTGAGAATATGTTTTATGATAGCTATATTGTTTCATTTGCTTATGATCCTACATGTAATTATTATGAGAGAGGAAAATATGGTTGTAGAAATTTTTATGTTGCTAAATTATCTCTCTTCACGTTGAGATTGCTATCGTCTCTGTCTTCTTCCTTGCATGAGCTAGTTTTCGCTTGCCTTGATAATTTGTTTATTTATAAAATTCCTATGCATAGGAATTATATTAGACTTATATGTGTTTTTCACGTATTTTATGATGCTCTCTTTGTGCTTCAATTCTTGTCTTTCATGTGAGCATTATTAAAATTATCAATGCCTAGCTAAAAGGCTTTGAAGAAAAGCGCTTGTTGGGAGACAACCCAATATTTTTCCTTGATGTTTTTAAATGAATAATTCATCCAGCCTCTGGTTAGATGTGTTTTTGTGTTTTAATTAGTGTTTGTGCCAAGTAAGTCCTTTGGGATGACTTATGTTGATAGTTGTTTTGATCTTGCTGAAAATTAGAAACTTGTGCACACAGGAAAATAATTTTAATTTTTTACAGAGTCATGCTTTTGCTCTGATACCTTTTGCAAAAGATTGGTACACAAATTGCCCAAGAACTTTTGGAGTTACAAAAGTATTCGAAGTTTCCAAATTGCTACAAATTGTTCTGTTTTTGACAACATTCTGTTTTCTTTGTGTTGTTTGCTTATTTTGATGAATCTATGGGTAGTATCGGGGGCGGGGGGTATGAACCATGGAAAAGTTGGAATACATTATATATTACACCAATATATATAAATAATGAGTTTACAGCAGTACCAAAAGTGGTGATTTACTTTCTTATACTAACAGAGCTTATGAGATTTTCTGTTGGGTTTTGTGTTGTGAAGTTTTCAAGTTTTGGGTAAGGATTTGATGGACTATGGAATAAGGAGTGGCAAGAGCCTAAGCTTGGGGATGCCCACGGCACCCCAAGGTAATATTCAAGAACAACCAAGAGCCTAAGCTTGGGAATGCCCCGGAAGGCATCCCATCTTCCGTCTTCGTCTATCGGTAACTTTACTTAAGGCTATATTTTTATTCACCACATGATATGTTTTTTGTTTGGAGCGTCTTGTATGATTTGAGTCTTTTCTTTTTAGTTTGCCACAATCATCCTTGCTGTACACACCTTTTGAGAGGGACACACATGAATCGTGATTTATTAGAGTACTCTATGTGCTTAACTTATATCTTTTGAGCTAGGCAATATTGCTCTAGTGCTTCACTTAGATCTTTTTAGAGCACGTCGGTGGTTTTATTCTATATAAATTGTTGAACTCTCATGCTTCACTTATATTATTTTGAGAGTCTTTTTAAACAGCATGGTAATTTGCTTTGGTTATAAATTTAGTCCTAGTATGTTAGGCATCCAAGAGGGATATAATAAAAACTTTCATATAAAGTGCATTGTTTTGGGATATAAAGATTGTTTTGAGAAGTTTGATTCCTTATACTATGAGAAGTTTGATTCCTTATGATTGTTTTGAGATATAAAAATGGTGATATTAGAGTCATGCTAGTGAGTAATTGTGCATTTTATAAATACTTGTGGTAAAGTTTGTGATTCCCGTAGCATGCATGTATGGTGAACCGTTATGTGATGAAGTCGGAGCATGATTCATGTATTGATTGTCTTCCATATGAGTGGAGGCTAGGAACGAGCTATGCTCTTTTCCTACCAATCTATCACCCTAGGAGAATGTGGGTAGTACTTTGTTTCATTGACTAATAAATTTTTGCAATAAGTATGTGAGTTATCTATAACTAATGTTGAGTCCATGGATTATACGCACTCCCCCTTCCACCATTGCTAGCCTCTCTAGTGCCATGCAACTTTCACCGGTATCATACACCCACCATATAACTTCCTCAAAATAGCCACCAAACCTACCTATTATGGCATTTACATAGCCATTCCGAGATATATTGCCATGCAACTTTCCACCGATCCGTTTATTATGACACGCTTCAACAATGTCATACTGCTTTGCATGATCATCTAGTTGACATTGTATTTGTGGCAAAGCCACCTTTTATAATTATTTCATACATGTCACTCTTGATTCATAGCACATCCCGGTACACAGCCGGAGGCATTCATATGGAATCATATTTTGTTCTAAGTATCGAGTTGTAATTCTTGAGTTGTAAGTAAATAAAAGTGTGATTATCTTCATTATTAGAGCATTGTCCCATTTGAGGAAAGGATGATGGAGACTATGATTCCCCCACAAGTCAGGATGAGACTTCAGACGAAAAAAGAGGCCGAAAAACTAAAAAAGAGAAGGCACAAAATAGAAAAAATGAGAGAAAAGAGAGAAGGGGCAATGTTACTATAATTTTTCCACACTTGTGCTTCAAAGTAGCACCATGATATTCATGATACAGGGACTCCTATTTTGTCACTTTCATATACTAGTATGAAACTTTTCTTATAGAACTTGTCTTGTATATTCCAATGATGGGCTTCCTCAAATTGCCCTAGGTCTTCGTGAGCAAGAAAGCTGGATGCACACCCACTTAGTTTCTTTTTGAGCTTTCATAAACTTATAGCTCTAGTGCATCCGTTGCATGGCACTCCCTACTCACTCACATTGACATCTATTGATGGGCATCTCCATAGCCCGTCGATACCCCTAGTTGATGTGCGACTATCTCCTTATTTTTGTCTTCTCCACAGCCACCATATTCTATTCCACCTATAGTGCTATGTCCATGGCTCAGCTCATGTATTGCATGAAAGTTGAAAAAGTTTGAGAACATCAAAAGTATGAAACAATTTCTTGGCATGTCATCGGGGTTGTGTTTGATTTGAATATTTTGTGTGATGAAGATGGAGCATAGCCAGACTATATGATTTTGTAGGGATAGCTTTCTTTTGCCATGTTACTTTGAGAAGACATGATTGCTTTATTAGTATTCTTAAAGTATTATTTTTTTATGTCAATATTAAACTTTTGTTTTGAATCTTATGGATCTGAATATTCATGCCACAATAAAGAATAATGACATGGATAAATATGTTAGGTAGCATTCCACAACAAAAATTCTGTTTTTATCATTTACCTACTTGAGGACGAGCAGGAATTAAGCTTGGGGATTCTTGATATGTCTCCAACGTATCTATAACTTTTTATTGTTCGATGCTATTATATTATATTTTTTGGATGTTTTATATGCATTAATATGCTATTTTATACTCCCTCCGTTCCTAAATATAAGTCTCTGCAGAGATTCCACTATGAACCACATACGGATGTATATAGATGCATTTTAAGTGTAGATTCATTTGTTTTGCTCCGTATGTAGTCCACCTAGTGAAATCCCTACAAAGACTTATATTTAGGAATGGAGGGAGTATTATTTTTGGGACTAACCTATTAACCTAGAGCCCAATGCCAGTTTCTGTTTTTTCCTTGTTTTTGAGCTTCGTAGAAAAGGAATGCCCAATGGAGTCCAAACGCAATAAAACCTTCACGATGATTTTACTTGGACCAGAAGACACCCAGGAGACTTGGAAATCAAGTCGGAAGAGCCACGAGGCGGCCACAAGGGGGAGGGCGTGCCCCCTACCTTGTGGCCCTCTGGTGACTCCCCTGACCTAATTCTTCGTCCTATATATTCACATATATCCCCAAACCACCAGAAGCATCCATGAAAACACTTTTCCACCGCCGCAACCTTTTGTTCCCGTGAGATCCCATCTATGGGCCTTTTCCGGCATCCTACCGAAGGGGGATTCTATCAAGGAGGGCTTCTACATCAACTCTATTTCCCTTCTGATGAAGCGTGAGTAGTTTACCTCGGACCTACGAGTCCATAGCTAGTACCTAGATAGCTTATTCTATCTTTGATTCTCAATACCATGTTCTCCTCGATGTTCTTGGAGATCTATCTGATGTAATCTTCTTTTGCGGTGTGTTTGTCAAGATCCGATGAACTATAGATTTATGATCAACTTATCTATGAATATTATTTGAATATCTCTGAATTCTTATATGCATGATTTGATATCTTTGTAATTCTATTCAAACTATCAGTTTAGTTTGGCCAACTGATAAGCACATTTCCTTTTCATAATTTGGCACTCAAATATATCACATATTGTGATCTGACCATCAATCCTTGCTATGAACTATTGCATATTGAACAATAATCATTTAAAGGGATCATTTACTTGCAACTCGTTGCTTTTGCAGAAAAGTGCGATAACGCACTATAATCGTCAAGATTCTATCCATGTGGATATCGAGATGAGCATATGAAAGAAGAGAAGGAAGAGGAACTTCAGTGTGGTAAATGTTAAAGCTTCAAGGGTCTGCCTAAAGAAGAGCAGGATCAACTTGTGAAGGAGAAAGAGAAGTAGAAGGGCCAAAGAGCAAAGTGGCAGATCGATGGAGGGGGATCAAACCCCTAGCGGTTGCCTTCGATCCTCTTGGGCCTGGCATCTCATCTCTCTCCCTCTCACCACTCTTCTGCACATCCGTCTTCCGCCGTGGCCAGGTCGGCGTGGCAGCACGCCACCAGCACCTTCCACCACCAGCCGCATCTCACACCGCCACCAGCACCACCTGCATTGCCCAGCGCCACCGCTCCACCGCCGCACCTCGTGCACCCAATCAGACGGGCGTCTGGTGCTCCGCGCGACTCCACTCCATCTCCATCTCTCTATGCTACCATTCTTCCCTTACCTCCACTACTCACTGCTATTTCCCCTCGCCTTCCTCAACCTTCTACTGCTCCTCCCATCTTCAACCTGCAATTCTTCCTCTTCTATCACTACTGGAATCAGGATCTTTGCCGTCAGCTAGCTCTTTGCCGTCAGCTAGCTGACAGCAAACAAGGTCTTTGCCATCAGCTTACAGAAAGCTAACAGCAAAGAACAAGCGGACGACAAAGATTGTGTTTGCCATCAGCCTGCTCTTTGCTGTCTACTAACAGACGGTAAAGAAGCTTTGCTGTCTGCTAGCAGACGGCAAAGAGGGAGGGTGGCCCACTAACGAGAACCACCTAACGGCCATTTTCTTTGCCGTCCACTAGCAGACGAGAAAGCTTCTTTACCGTCAGCTAGCGGACGACAAAGAGAATACCCAACCTGACGGCCATTTCCCCTCGGCCCCACCCCACTAGCTACGCTCTTTGCCGTCTGTTAGCAGACGACAAAGAAATTAAACCTAACCAAAAACGGTTGTTTCCCCGCACCCCACCGCTCTCTTTCTCCCTCACCTCATCCGCGCCGCCCCCCGTGCTCGCCGGCCTTGTGCCCACTGCCGACCCCCACCGCCCCCGAACCCCCGCGACCCCCATCGCCCCCGACACCCCCCGGCATCTCGCCTCCCATCGCCCCGGTGCCTCGCCGCCCGCCGCTCCGCCCCCCGCAGCTCCGGACGCCCGCTACCCCACCGCCCGTCGCTGCTCCGCCCCTGCCACCCAGTGCTCCGCCCCCCGCCGCCTGGCACCGCTCCACCCCCTAGTGAGGATTCTTCACTTTTTTAATTTTTTTCTTGCTGTTTTTTGATTTAGGTTAATTAGTTAGTTAGTTAGTTTTGTAGGTTAATTAGTTAGTTGTTTTACCCTACTGTACATAGGTTAATTAGTTAGTTAATTGTTTTTTCGGTTAATTACTTAGTTAGTTAGTTAATTAGTTAGTACATAGTCATAAAAATGAGATTTAGGTTAATTAGATTTTAGTTGATTTTAGGTTAGTAGATTTTAGTAGATTTTAGGTTAGTTAGGTTAGTTCTAGGTTAGTTTGGTTAGTTGCTAGGTTAGTTAGGTTAGTTTCTAGGTTAGCTTGTAGGTTAGTTCTTGAAAAAAATTATTAGGAGAAGAAAAGAAGAAGAAGAGGAGGGGGAGGAGAAGAAGAAAAATGGGAGGAGAGGAAGAAGAAGAAGAAGAAGAAGAAGAAGAAGAAGAAGAAGAAGAGGAGGAGGAGGAGGAGGAGGAGGAGGAGACGAAAAGGGGTAGGAGAAGAAAAGAAGAAGAAGAGGAAGAAGAAGAAGAAGAAGAAGAAGAAGAAGAAGAAGAAGAATAAGAAGAAGAAGAAGAAGAAGAAGAAGAAGAAGAAGAAGAAGAAGAAGAAGAAGGAGAAGAAGAAGAAGGAGAAGAAGAAGAAGAAGAAGAAGAAGAAGAAGAAGAAGAAGAAGAAGAGGAGGAGGAGGAGGAGGAGGAGGAGGAGAACAAGAAGAAGATGATCGCTGGTCCCCGACACCACCGACACCCAGACCCCCGACACAACACCACCTACACCCCGACCCCCAACACCACCGACATTCCAACCCCCGACACGACACCCTGAGACCGCCTCGACACCCCGACATAGCACCCACGAGCATCCGACCCCTGACACGACATCCCGACACTGCGACCCCCACACAGCACCCGACACCCCGACCCCCGGCATGACACACCGAAACCGCCTCGACACCCCGACATGACACCACCAACACCCCAAAACCCCGACTCCCGACACCCCAAGACCCCGACACGGCACCCCTGACCCCTGACCCCGACATGGCACCTCCCGAAAAAGGTGCTCTTCGGCCTTCTAGAGGCCGACGGGGTCATATATTTGTGAATTATGAGTTAGGTCAGGTATTCAATTATTATTCTGTACATATATATTATTAACTAGTTTATGTTATTAGGTATTCAATTTTTTATTACGTTCATGATGATGATACACACTTAATTGTTTTTATTATGTTTATGTTGTACTAATTTCATTTACTCTTTGTCATTGCAGGTGTTGACAGATGGTGGGCGCGCGTCAAGAGCGCTCCGAGCCTCCTTCCTCAGTGCGTGCTGGGAGGTGTGCTGTTATTCCACCCCAACACCTTCAAAGAGCGCCAGTAGATAGCATGCAGATACCCCCAGCACCTTCGGCGGGCGCTTCTTCTTCGGCCAGGAGAGGTCGGGGGAAGAAGAGGGGTGCAGGTAGAGGTGGATGTGGCGCTGGAAGAGGTAGGAAGGCTGCTGTGCCTTCCTCGCCGCCACCCACTCACCGATTCTTTGGACCACCGGAGTGCTCCATCTCAGTTGGACCCGTCTGACCTGGACCCGTCCCGGACACCGGTCCACGAGCCTCGGGTCGCCGCCTATGTCCGACAAGACTCAGGTCCAAGAGTCTTCCTCCCAGGAGACTCGGGTCCCAGAGTCTTCGTCCCACGTGACTCCGAAGACTAGCGGCCATGCTGATGGTGTCGAGGTGACCTTTTCTGAGGATAGCTACAGCAAGGGCGAGCTTGTTGAGGAGGACAAGAAGGTCCACCAGCGTGGTGGTACTAAGCTCCCATCCGTGCCGGCGACCCGCGGCCAGAGGTGGTTGATTCAGCCTAACGGGGAGAAGTGCATTTACTCTTAACCTTTTGCCTTCATGTTTCTTCAAATTAATATCCAATGTGTTGGCTTTGTCATCCTGCAGGGGTTGGATACACGCAGATGGTGTCCGCAGGCCCAACCAGCTCCTTCATACTCTTGCCGGCACCACTTCCTGGGGTGGGTCACGTTACCCAGTGAGGGTGAGCTTCCATTGCTAGCAGTGACCTGGGAGCTGTACGAGGCTGCCCCACTAGGGAAGATGGTCGACGGTGTCATGTGCGAGATGGTGGCCGACATTGTGAGATGATGGTTTTTGGTAATTTCTCCTTACAGAATTAAAAATGAACATTACCTAGTGATTGTACGAATGATCAATGTTGTCTTGTTTGATTGTAGACCTTCTACAGGTGTCTTGAGGAACACGAGGCGGACGCGGCTATGATTCTCGAAGCCGAGTGCAAGCGCCTACTTCAAAACTTACGGCACGAGGCTCGGGTGCAGGTTGTTCGAGACTACTACGCCTCGACTAACATCAGGAGGCCGAAGAAGAAGTGCCGCGGCAAGTATCTGAGTAAGGAGAAGTACATGAAGGTAATTACCTATTCTTAAGCCCTGTACTTAGTTTCCTTGATTTGATTCGCAAGCGTAGCACTGAAATTTCTCTTTGTCTAACTTAGGTGCCCCCGAGATGGTGTGCGGATAGGACGGATTGTTGGAAGAGGTTGGTGGATGAGTGGTGCTCTCCCCAATGGCTAGTCGTCCACAACAAGGCCAGGGACAAGCGTGCCCAGATGCAAGGTGTGGCACACCATCAAGGGAGCTCCATCCTATTTGAGTACGGGGATCACTGGGTATGTGGTTTGAGCCCTTAACGATTCATGCAATTTCATTCTTCATGCTAGCTTCAGCCCTTTAATTACTAATTTACCCTGTTCCTCTCTTTCATGCGTGACACAACAAGAAGGAGGTGCCACCGCTGTACGACCTCTAAGCCATGGCCCATAGCGCCCCGTTCTAGAAGGCCAAGGCATTCTCGGAGGATGACCTTGATCATCCAGAGAGCTTCACCCACATCTCCTCCCACGACAAGCTCGTGAGGTATAGAGAATGGGGGAAGAAGATGAAAGGTGAGGACTTCAACTCGAGCCAAAGTCCTTTTGATCCTGAGCTCATGATGCTATCTGGTGAGGGGAGGAAACATGGCTCAGTAGCCATTGGGGATGGACTGATACATTGTCCTAGAAGTCTCCCGGAGATCAAGAAGCGCCACACGAGGTCTCTTCCTGAGATGAGGCCTCGACGACGGCCAATGGAGCTTGCCATTGAGGCTAGGGACCAAGAGCTTCTGGCGGAGGCAACCAGGTAGGTGGCGCAGAGGGAGAGGCAGTTGGAGGAGAGGACGACTAATCTGTTGGAGGCAGAGAGGAACCGGAATGACGTGGGTCACTGGGCCCTATACGAGCTCCTCGGGGTAAGTTTCTCCCGCATACTAGCCAAATCATGCATGTAATGTTTGTTTCATTACTAACTAATATGACTGACTCGTGAAAACAAAATGTGAAGTCCGTGTGCGAGAAAACCGACCAGACCACTCCGCCAATGCCCCAGATTGGTATAGCGGACACGGTGAGTTTCATTTGAATGGTCATTAGTTACTAGTATTCACATTTTAGTTGCATCATGCTAACTAAACATTGCAAATGATCTTTGGTGCAGTACGCCTCCCAACAAGCATCGACCGATCCTTCTCCGTCTCGTGGTGGCGCAACCCCGACCGGTCCTTCTCCGTCCGGCACTGGCGCAAACCCAACCGTTCCTTCACCTCCCTGATGATCGTAAGTTTTCCCAAGTGTTTTGCTTAACGAATGCATACTTAGCTTAAGAAATGACCTATACTTAGCTTATTTTCCTGAAAATGACATAATAACCTTACTGACCTCCAAAATGACATATTCTACGTAGGATAGCTATAAAATGACCTATACTTAGCATTTTTTCCTCCAAAATGACTTGATATGCTTTGTTAGCTAGAAAATGGCATAACTACCTAGGATAGCTCAATAATTATCTATAGCTATTGTAGCTAGTTCATTTATGACATAATTAGCTCACTTAGGTAAAAAATGGCATAACAACCTAGGATAGCTCAATAATGATCTATAATTAGCTTTGCTACTTCATTTATGACATAATTAGCTCACTTAGGTAAAAAATGGCATAATAACCGTGTTTAGCTCCAAAATGACCTATACTTAGCTTATTTTCCTCAAAAATGACATCATAACCTTACTTAGCTCCGAACTGACATACTTTACCTAGGATAGCTATAAAATGACCTATACTTAGCCTTTTTTTCCTCCTAAATGATTTAATATGCTTAGTTAGCTAAAACTGTCATTACTACCTAGGATTGCTAAATAATGATCTATACTTAGCTTACCTAGTTCATTTATGACATAATTAGCTTACTTAGGTAAAAAAAATGGCATAATAACCATGTTTTAGCTCCAAACTATCATATAATTAGTTTATTTTCCTCCAAAATGACAAAATAACCTTACCTAGCTCTGAAATGACCGACTTTAACTAGGATAGCTCTAAAATGACCTACACTTACCATTTTGTCCTCCAAAATGAATAAATATGCTAAGTTAGCTAAAAAATGGCATAACTACCTAGGTTAGCTCCAAAATGAACTATTTACCTAGCTTAGCTCTAAAATGACCTACACACTTAGCATTTTTTACCTAACTTAGCAAAAAAATGGAATTTTTACCTACCTTAGTTAGAAGAAGAAGAAGAAGAAGTTCTTCTTCTTATTCTTCTTCTTTTTCTTCTTTTTCTTCTAGCTAGTCTTATTCTTGTTCTAACTTTCATCTTTCCTAATTTGCAGATTTGCTTGAGATGAGGAAGCTTGCATTGATGGAGTGTACTCTTCTACTTGTGCTTCCTTTTTGTTTATGGAAACTTGTTGGATATGTATGTATGGAAATGTTGTTGGAAACAATTGTATGTTGTTGGAAACTTGTATATGTTCATGTTGTTGGAAACTTGTATATGTTGTTGGAAACTTATTATGGGTATGCTTGTTGAAATTATTTTGAAATGCGTATATATATATATATATATATATATATATATATATCTGTGTGTGTGTGTGTGAAATTATGTCAAATTGAACGAATCTAGCAAAAAACAGGAAAAATAGGGGCTATATAGCCACTTTGCCGTCTGCTGGCATACATCAAAGCTGCCACGTGGCAGCTACCTGTACAGCCTGGGGTGTACTGGCCTGGCCTATTTGGTAGATTTGCTGTCAGCCAGCAGACGGCAAAGGCCTTTGCTTCTTTGCTATCCGCTGGCTAATGGCAACGATGCAATGGCCTTTGTCGTCTGCCAGCTGACGGCAAAGCATGTCGTTAACCACTTAACGAACCTGAACTGCCACGTGTGCCGTCCAAGCTCTTTGCCGTCTGTCAGCAGACGGCAAAGCCCTTTGCATCTCGGGACAAATGCATTTTTGCCCCTCGTTGGAACCTACCCACGGGTTTTGCCCTTACTTTTCGACTCTGCTCAGTTTTTCCCTTAGATTTTGCTCCGAGGTCACCTGAATGCCCTTTTACCATTTGACCAATACTTTGAAAATTCATAACAAATTGATATGAGCTCAGAAAAATGCAAATAAGATATCAAAATTTTCGGATAAACATACCTTTATGTGTATGTCATTTGCATTCAAGACAAAAGTACTATTTAAACAACCTAAGGTTATTAATGTTATTAACATTATTAAAAATAAAAAGGTATAAACAATAACTTTTCAGGAATAAAAATAACATGCAAATGCAGGTGACGTTTTATGAACATCCCGATATCTTACTGGCATTATTTCAAGTGCATATCAACTTGTTATGAAGTTTCAAAATAATGGTCAAAGTCATTTGAACATTCATCACAAGTTGATATGAACTCAGAAAAATGCAAATAAGATATCAGGATGTTCAGAAAATGTCACCTACATTTGCATGTAATTTCTATTCCTGAAAAAATTATTTTTATACCATTTTATTTATAGTAACATTAATAACATTAATAACATTAGGTTATTTAAATGGTACTTTTGTCCTGAATGCAAATGACATACACATAAATGTAATGTTTATCTGAACATTTTGATATCTTATTTGCATTTTTCTGAGTTTACACGACAAAAAAAAGACACATCCATGACATTTTAGGCCGAACGAATTTTTTCTATCATACATATGAAACTTCTATGACAATAATTGTGACAAAACCCGGTATCATCATAGGTGTGGTGGGCTCCTACTTCTATGACAAAAAATCATGACAGAAAATGGGCTTTTCGTCCTGGGCGGGCCGGAGACGCAGCTGCATGACATTCCTTGGGCCGTCCATGACGGAAAAAACCATGGTAGAATCGAGGGCGAGGAAAATTTCAGGGAGTTCTCGGTTACGGTGGGAGGTCGATGGCCGAGCGATGCGCGTTTCTCTCGTACACGTACACGCGTGTGTGCGAGGCATTGGCTCTAACTGAACCCGAGCGAGGCGTTGTGCTCTAACTGAACCAGAGCGATTGCACTGCAGGCTACGCATTATTGAACCCGAGCGATCGATCGATGGCTGTTAAATGAACTCGATCGAGCGACTCCTTCGCTACTGCTGCTAACTGAAGCCGATCGGTTGGATGAATAGTGAGCGTTGCGGGGGGGGGGGGGGGGTGGATGAACAGTGAGCGTTGCGGGGGGGGGGGGGGGGTTGGATGAACAGTGAGCGGTGGCGTTGCCTCTGGATGAACAGGCCCCTGTGGTGTGGAGGGCTGGATGAACAGTAGATGGTGGAGGGGTGCCCGTGGAGGGGTGCTTGAACAGTAGTCGGTGGAGTAGCGCGCGGTGGAGGGTGGATGAACAGGAGCCCGTGGAGGCTGGAGGAGGTCGACGGTAGCCCGTGGAGGCTGGAGGAGGTCGACGGTGGAGATGAACAGTATCCCATGGAGTCCCGTTTTGTGGTACGCCACACCCTTCCCAATGAACAGGACCTCCGTTTCGACCATAGCACTCCAACACAAGTCCGTTTCGTCTGTTTTGCGGTATGCCACACCCCTCCCGATGAACAGGACCCTCGTTTCGACCGTAGGAGGTCCGTTTCCTCCGTTTTGCGGTACGCCACACCCCTCTCGATCAACAGGACCCCCATTCCGACCGTAGGAGGTCTGTTTCCTCCATTTTGCGGTATGCCAGACCCCTCCTGATCAACAGGACCCCCGTTTCGAACGTGGCAGGTCGAACACAAGGCTGTTTCCTCCATTTTGCGGTACGCCAGTGTCAAACCCAATATGCGACCCTATCCAAAAGGAACTCGAAGGTCCCACCAAGGATAGACCTGCATATTGAGACGCTTTTGCAAGGTGGATATCATTACATCAACATTACATAATAGGTGGGGATACATACAAAAGGCATACAATGCCACATGAATACAACAATACAACATACAAGAACAACATCCGACTACGGATGAATCATAAACAAAAACTCAAACAATATCCACCCTGCTAGCCCAGGCTGCCAACCTGGAACCTATCCCCTGATCGAAGAAGCAGAAGAAGAACTCAACGCAAGCAAGCATCGCTCTCGCGTCATGATCATCGCATAACCTGTACCTGCAACTGTTGTTGTAGTAATCTGTGAGCCACAAGGACTCAGCAATCCCATTACCATGGGTATCAAGACTAGCAAAGCTTAATGGGAAAGGAAGGGGTAAAGTGGTGAGGTTGCAGCAGCGACTAAGCATGAAATGGTGGCTAACATACGCAAATGAGAGCGAGAAGAGAAACAAAGGAACGGTCGTGAAGCTAGCAATGATCAAGAGGTGATCCTGAACTCCTACTTACGTCAAGCATAACACAGAAACCGTGTTCACTTCCCGGACTCCTCCGAGAAGAGACCATCACGGCTACACACTCGGTTGATGCGTTTTAGTTCGGATCTGGTGTCAAGTTATCTACAACCGGACATTAACAAATTCCCATCTGCCACATAACCGCGGGCACGGCTCTCGAAAGTTTAAACCCTGCAGGGGTGTCCCAACTTAGCCCATGACAAGCTCTCGCGATCAACGAAGGAATAGACCTTCTCCCAAGAAGACCCGATCAGTCTCGGAATCCCGGTCTACAAGACATTTTGACAATGGTAAAACAAGACCAGCAAGACCTCCCGCTGTGCCGACAAATCCCGATAGGAGCTGCACATATCTCGTTCTCAGGGCACACCGGATGAGCCAGACGTCGGGTTGGCATAGACCCTGGTTGCCCAGGGGGCGCCGGACATCGCTCGGTTCGGACCAGCACTTAGACAAGCATTGGCCCGGGGGGGGGGGCTGAAATAAAGATGACCCTCGGGTTGGCCGACCCAAGGGAAAGGTATAGGTGGTGGTGAGGCAAATGGTAAAACCAATGTTGGGCCTTGCTGGACAAGTTTTATTCAAAGCGAACTGTTAGGGGGGTCCCATAAATCACCCGACCGCGTTAGGAACGCAAAATCCGGGAACATAACACCGGTATGACGGAAACTAGGGCGGCAAGAGTGGAACAAAACACCAGGCATAAGGCCGAGCCTTCCACCCTTTACCAAATATATAGATGCATTAATAATATAAGAGATATTGTGATATCCCAACATAAACCCTGTCCACCATGGAGAAATCTTCAACTTCACCTGCAACTAACAATGCTGTAAGAGGGGCTGAGCAAAAGCGGTAACATAGTCAAACAAAGGTTTGCATATGAAAGGTGTCAAAGGTTAGAGGTTCATGGCAATATGGGATGGCTTGATAAACAGGTAATAGGTAGCGCAGCATAGCGATAGAACGAAGCAACTAGCATAGCAATGATAGTAGTGAGATCCAGGGTAGCGGTCATCTTGCCTGAAATCCCTCAAGGAAGAAGAACGAGTCCATGAAGAAGATGAAGCCACGAAGACGAACCAAGCATAGAAGAACGCATCCTCACAATCGCAACGAAACGAGAACTATCGAGAAGAAGCACACAACATAGGTAAACACACCACACATGAACAAGGCATGATGCATGACCAAGCTACATGCAGCTACTCATGGCAAGAGATGATGCAAACAAGAACAACACATCAAGGCAAGTTTAAATGAGACCGTAAACAACATATAACAATTCCGGTAAGTCCTCATATGCATATTTCGAAATTGGTCCAGAACTGAATAAACCTTATGTTCAAGTTATTAAACAGCAAGTTAAGATGCACCATGAGGATCTACACGAAATTCTAGTCAAGTTACATATAAAGTTTATTAGATTCGGAGCTACGGCCTAGAAGATATGAGCAAAACAAGTTAAACATGGCATTGGTGCAAAATGCATACAAACATCAAGCAAACACCTCAAAACAAGGATGCAACATGATGATATGAAGCTACATGCAAAAACAAGCAAGTTTCATATAGAGCACACTCAAAACGGAGCAACGGTGCAACACATACACTCTATACAAGTCATAACAACAATCTGTCCAAAACAGCAACTAGGCATCTTACAAGCATCAAAACAACAAGCTACAGCATCCCAACATAATAACAAAAGGCATGGGCATGAAGTACAGGTAAAGCATAACAAAACATGAACACATACTATCTCCAGAAACAACTAGAACATGCTCTAAAACACATGGTAAGATGGCAAATAATAACAGTTTCAGACTTTGCAGAAATAACATCAGGTTGCAATGTTTAGAGCTATCAAACAACATGTTACAGGAACATATCATGGCAAACAAAGGCATGGCATGAATCTACTAATTGCATAGATCAAAAGTCCCTTACTGACCATAAGGCAAAAGGGCACGGAAAATATGATGGCACCCATGTAAACATGGCAAGTTATATGACAGATTCATACATGGCAGGAACAACAATAAGTAGGCATGTTGGTGAGCTTGAACCACTCACCACAGAGCAATACATGGCATGGAAAGGCAACCAACAGTAAGAAGGCATGTTTATGAAGCTAAGCATGTCAATAGCAAGGTCATAGGATTCATGGATCACTAGGAAAACACATGGAAAGAACTGAACTTAATGTAAACAGGCTGACAGCAACATTATGAAGCAACTTTAGAGCAAGATTACAACATGTTCCAGCAGTCTATAATTGCAACCAAGGGCATGAATGGATAGAGCAAGACATGTAGATCAAAACATGTTTATGGGACATCTCCAGATTATGCATAGAATGATTAGTAGCAACATGTTTACATAGCAACAAAATATAACAGAATCTGTCTAGCAAAACAGCAATAGCAAGTACACTACTTAACAAGCTCGATTCACTCACCACAAGTCATTGCATGACAATATAAGCATAGCATCATCAATAAGACATGTTTGTGAAACAAAACAAGTCAAGAACAAGTCCATAGCATGCAAGGATCAACTTTAGCAAGCTTGGCCATATTGAATAACAAGTAAACAATCTGCCAGGAAACATTTTGAAGCAAAAGTAGAGCACCAAAATGACATGCTAGACTACTCCATAATTGCAAACAAGGGCATGAATGGATAGACAATAACCATATGTTCTAAACACCCTTACTGAAGTATCTCAAAATAAGCATGGATCTCTCTGTAGCATCAAGTTTACATGGCATAAAAATAACAGCAGAACAGGGACCAAAATCAGCAATATCACGAAGCCTAGTTTGCATGCTTGTGCTAGTCACCACATTGATCACAAAAATACATGGCATATACCCCTGGAAAGATGGCATGGCATAGATCAACATACATGTAGACATCAACTTCATAGGATGCACACATCAATCACGGCAAAAATGATAAATGAGCAAGTTATAACAGTTTTAGCAGATTAACATCAATATGCACTCTTCCAACAGCATTTCGGGCATCAAGATGAGCTCAAATGAAAATGATGCAATGGAAAGAAATGAAGTACTCGTCGAGACGAACAATTTGACATATTATACGCACGAAACGGAGCTACGAATGCAGAGATGTGATGCGATGAACATGGCATGTTTATGCAAGACTCCAGGGACTTGGACGAATTTTGGAGGGGGAAAAGTCAACCTCATATGGATCCAGATCCAGATCCGGGCGACACGGAACCCGAGGTTCGCCGGAGCTTCGGTTCTCGCTGGAGCTTGGGGAGGAGATGGCCGGAGAAGGCGCCGGTGGCCAGGGTAGGACGGGAACGACGGAGAGGACGCGCGGGGGCGAGGGGCGAGCTCGCCGGAGCTCGCGGCCGGCGAGGCCGAGGTCCGGCAGAGGCCGGCGGAGGGGCACGCCAGCGCGGGCGGCAGAGGCGCGCCGGGGCAGCGGCCGACGGCGCCGGGCAGCCGCGGGACGCGGGAGGGCGGCGCCGGCGCGGGGAGATGCCGGCGGGGCAGGTCGCCGGCGAGGCGGCAACCTCCGGCGGCTTGAGCGGGGCTCGGGCGCGCGCGTGCTCCTGCGAGCTGCGGCGGCGGCTCGGGCCCGCTCCGGCCCGCGGGCGGGCCGCGGCGAAGTGGGGCGCGGGCGTGGGCGAGGTGGCGCGACGCCATTGGCCGGGAGCGGCGGCGGTGGCACCCACGTGGCGGGAGGCGATTGGTCGGGGGGCGGCGGAGCGGACGCGTCCAGGCGGGTCGGACGTGTCCGGCGAGCGCGAGGACGATTTTTAGGGTTAGGGGGGAAAATGATCCGGAAATTTTGGGGGAGAGGCATTTTTATAGGTAGAGGGAGCTAGGAGAGTCCAAATGAGGTGCGGTTTTCGGCCACGCGATCGTGATCGAACGACCAAGAGCATGGAAGGGAGTTTGCTGGGCTTTGGGTCACTTTAGAAGGGGTGTTGGGCTGCACACAAAAGAAGCCTTACGGTTACCTGGTTAACCGTTGGAGTATCAAACGACCTCCAAATGGCACGAAACTTGACAGGCGGTCTACCGGTGCTATACCAACGCCGCTTGGCAAACCTCGGGCCATTCCGAGAAAGTTTAACACCCGCACAAGAGAAGAGGCAAAAAGGGGACGCCGGATGACATAGGAGTGCCGGATTGCAAAACGGACAACGGGGAAAATGCTCGGATGCATGAGACGAACACGTATGCAAATGCGATGCACATGATGACATGATATGAAGTGCATATGATGACATGGCAAAGAGCAACACGCAAGCAAATGACATGGCAACAACAGCAAATAACTGGCAGACACCTGGCACATCGAATCCGGGGCGTTACAACACTCCTCCACTAACAAGAGATCTCGTCCCGAGATCTTAGGACCGAGACGGAAGGAAAAAGGAATGAGGTGAAATAAGAACTCAAGAGAAGGAGCAAAGAATCGAGAGCACTCGAGAAGAAGAGAGGAACGACGAGAATGACGAGAATCAAAAGCTCATGGAATCAGATAGACTCTGAAATCACTCGTTCTAACCGGAGTGGTTAGAATGAGAAAAGAAACGGATAAGACTGAAAGGATTTAGGGAGCACTCCGGCTCAACATGGAAAGAATAGAACAGGAGTTAGAGAGGATGGATTGTCACTTGATGAACTCTTGAAGAATGAATTAAATCATGAAGAACCACCATGAAGAACTCCGGTACAAAAGGATGATGACATAGAAATGAAGGATGAAAGAATAGAAGAGCGTTGCGATGATTTAGATGGGGTTTCCGACGAGATGGCCGAGGAAAAATTTGAACTCCGGAAGAGAAAAGATGAACACACTTGGAACTAGAGTTTATTCATCAAGAACAAACTCTGATGGAAAGGATTAATCACTTGGAGGAAATAAGAATAAGATTTATTGTATGCTTATCCTTCATCAACTTAAATTGATGACAAGCAATGGATTTTGCATACTACTTATTCTTCTTGAAAAGGATTGAGAAGTGACATATCGCAAACTTGAGAAGGTCTTCATGAACCACCGGTAAGTTTGGAAGAACGAATGAATTAAAATGATAACCAAGGAAAAGAATCTGAAGGAACCACCGTAAGAATTACAAAATTGAATGACGAAGGAGAATGAATCACCGTGAAGAATTAGAAAAGCACGAAGGCACTTGAGGGAATTTAGAGAGACGAGAACGTAGAGATCGCGAACTGATTGAAGAATACTTGAACGAAGCACCGGAAGAATATTGAGACGAACGAAAAGGGCACAGATATAGAACAATTGGAGAACGGATCTGAAAACTTAGAACGAAGAAATCTTCCAAAAAGATGGCCTCCGGATGATCTAGAGAGAAAGCAACTCCTGAAATGCTCCGGATGAGTAAGAAAAGAATATCTGACAAATGGAATAATATGAATGGATAACATGAAGCTAGAACCACGAAACTTCGAGAGAACGGGCAAGATTTAGAGGAAAAACTCTTCTTCGGTCTTCAAATGGCGACGGAAAAAACAACACCAAAATTACTGAGATACTCCGGGAGAATGACAAAGAGGAAGGGTTGAACCAAAGATGAAAAGAATTTGAAAGCGATCTTGGAGAAGGCATGTGACTGATGAAACTCATTCTTACGTCACAATTGAAAAGAATTGAGAATAACTCCGGGGGAATTAGAAGAGTCAGGTAAGATCCTGGGAAAAGACCTGTGGGTTAGGGCCCACTGAAGAGATAACACCATTGAAAAGGATTGTTGAAAAGATAGATGATGCACTGGAACAATTGAAATATTTAAATGAGGTGGTAACCTCGAATCAATTCAAACACAGACGAATCTCCTGAGATGTCTTGAGCACTCCGGAAGGATAAACTGGTGAGAGGCGAACGAGCAGGGAAAACACTTTTGAGCCGAGGAAAGAATATGATCAACACCGAAAAACTTGAATTGGTTTCACCGGAAAAGAAAAAAGAGATGATGAATGTCAAACGAGACGAGAATTCACCGGTTGAAATAATTAAGGGAAGACTGAAGAGGCTCCACACGAATGAAGTTGATCATCGAAAGAGTCTCAGGCTCCGGGAAGAAAAAGGGTGGGAGGGCGGGAAAACAAAGGCAACTTGGAAGGGGAAACCGACGAATATCTTGAAGAGGAAAACACCAGTTGAAATCATTGAGGAAAGAAAGCAAAGACTTCGCACGAGTAGGATGGATACCCAATTACGGACTCCGGGTCTGAGAAAAAAAGGGGTGGGCGGGTGGGAAAAGAAAACAACTGAGGATTCAACTCAAAGATGAAGAGGCTCGAGTCAACTTGACGAGAGATGCACCGGACAAAAGAGGATGGACAACGAACGAAAACTAACCGCCAGATCCTAAAGAAAAATTTGAAGGGGAAGAGGAGTAGTTCAAAACACCTACGTCAAGATTCCTCACCAGAGCGACGAAGGGGCTGAGGAGTAAAAAGAATTCCTACTCTCCGATATAACTAGACTCCGAAAACAGTTTCCTTCTAGACTCAACAACGGCCAAACTACACGATCAATCAAGGGGGCTCCTAAGGTCGGTCGAGGCTCTGATACCAACTTGTCACGCCCAATATGCGACCCTATCCAAAAGGTACTCGAAGGTCCCACCAAGGATAGACCCGCATATTGAGACGCTTTTGCAAGGTGGATATGATTACATCAACATTACATAATAGGTGGGGATACATACAAAAGGCATACAATGCCACATGAATACAACAATACAACATACAAGAACAACATCCGACTACGGATGAATCATAAACAGAAACTCAAACAATATCCACCCTGCTAGCCCAGGCTGCCGACCTGGAACCTATCCCATGATCGAAGAAGCAGAAGAAGAACTCAACGCAAGCAAGCATCGCTCTCGCGTCATGATCATCGCATAACCTGTACCTGCAACTGTTGTTGTAGTAATCTGTGAGCCACGAGGACTCAGCAATCCCATTACCATGGGTATCAAGACTAGCAAAGCTTAATGGGAAAGGAAGGGGTAAAGTGGTGAGGTTGCAGCAGCGACTAAGCATGATATGGTGGCTAACATACGCAAATGAGAGCGAGAAGAGAAACAAAGGAACGGTCGTGAAGCTAGCAATGATCAAGAGGTGATCCTGAACTCCTACTTACGTCAAGCATAACACAGAAACCGTGTTCACTTCCCGGACTCCGCCGAGAAGAGACCATCACGGCTACACACGCGGTTGATGCGTTTTAATTCGGATCTGGTGTCAAGTTATCTACAACCGGACATTAACAAATTCCCATCTGCCACATAACCGCGGGCACGGCTCTCGAAAGTTTAAACCCTGCAGGGGTGTCCCAACTTAGCCCATGACAAGCTCTCGCGATCAACGAAGGAATAGACCTTCTCCCAGGAAGACCCGATCAGTCTCGGAATCCCGGTCTACAAGACATTTCGACAATGGTAAAACAAGACCAGCAAAGCCTCCCGCTGTGCCGACAAATCCCGATAGGAGCTGCACATATCTCGTTCTCAGGGCACACCGGATGAGCAGACGTCGGGTTGGCATAGACCCTGGTTGCCCAGGGGGCGCCGGACATCGCTCGGTTCGGACCAGCACTTAGACAAGCACTGGCCCGGGGGGGGCTAAAATAAAGATGACCCTCGGGTTGGCCGACCCAAGGGAAAGTATAGGTGGTGGTGAGGCAAATGGTAAAACCAATGTTGGGCCTTGCTGGACAAGTTTTATTCAAAGCGAACTGTCAGGGGGGTCCCATAAATCACCCGACCGCGTTAGGAACGCAAAATCCGGGAACATAACACCGGTATGACGGAAACTAGGGCGGCAAGAGTGGAACAAAACACCAGGCATAAGGCCGAGCCTTCCACCCTTTACCAAATATATAGATGCATTAATAATATAAGAGATATTGTGATATCCCAACATAAACCCTGTACACCATGGAGAAATCTTCAACTTCACCTGCAACTAACAACGCTATAAGAGGGGCTGAGCAAAAGCGGTAACATAGTCAAACAACGGTTTGCATAGGAAAGATGTCAAAGGTTAGAGGTTCATGGCAATATGAGATGGCTTGATAAACAGGTAATAGGTAGCGCAGCATAGCGATAGAACGAATCAACTAGCATGGCAATGATAGTAGTGAGATCCAGGGTAGCGGTCATCTTGCCTGAAATCCCGCAAGGAAGAAGAACGAGTCCATGAAGAAGATGAAGCCACGAAGACGAACCAACGTAGACGAACGAATCCTCACGATCGCAACGAAACAGGAACTATCGAGAAGAAGCACACAACATAGGTAAACACACCACACATGAACAAGGCATGATGCACAACAAGCATGATGCATGACCAAGCTACATGAAGCTACTCATGGCAAGAGATGATGCAAACAAGAACAACACATCAAGGCAAGTTTAAATGAGGCCGGAAACAACATATAACAATTCCGGTAAGTCCTCATATGCAAATTTCGAAATTGGTCCAGAACTGAATAAACCTTATGTTCAAGTTGTTAAACAGCAAGTTAAGATGCACCAAGATGATCTACACGAAATTCTAGTCAAGTTACATATAAAGTTCATTAGATTCGGAGCTACGGCCTAGAAGATATGAGCAAAACAAGTTAAACATGGCATTGATGCAAAATGCATACAAACATCAAGCAAACACCTCAAAACAAGGATGCAACATGATAATATGAAGCTACATGCAAAATCAAGCAAGTTTCATATAGAGCACACTCAAAACGGAGCAACGGTGCAACACATACACTCTATACAAGGCATAACAACAATCTGTCCATAACAGCAACTAGGCATCTTACAAGCATCAAAACAACAAGCTACAGCACCCAACATAATAACAAAAGGCATGGGCATGAAGTACAGGTAAAGCATAACAAAACATGAACACTGAGCTATCTCCAGAAACAACTAGAACATGCTCAAAAGACATGGAAGATTGCAAATAATAACAGTTTCAGACTTTGCAGAAATAACATCAGGTTGCAATGTTTAGAGCTATCAAACAACATGTTACAGGAACATATCATGGCAAACAAAGGCATGGCATGAATCTACTAATTGCATAGATCAAAAGTCCCTTACTGACCATGAGCCAAAAGGCACGGAAAATATGATGGCACCCATGTAAACATGGCAAGTTATATGACAGATTCATACATGGCAGGAACAACAATAAGTAGGCATGTTGGTGAGCTTGAACCACTCACCACAGAGCAATACATGGCATGGAAAGGCAACCAACAGTAAGAAGGCATGTTTATGAAGCTAAGCATGGCAAGAGCAAGGTCATAGGATTCATGGATCACTAGGAAAACACATGGAAACAACTGAACTTAATGTAAACAGGCTGACAGCAACATTATGAAGCAACTTTAGAGCAAGATATACAACATGTCCAGCAGCTATAATTGCAACCAAGGGCATGAATGGATGGAGCAAGACATGTAGATCAAAACATGTTTATAGAACATCTCCAGATTATGTATAGAATGATTAGTAGCAACATGTTTATATAGCAACAAAATATAACAGAATCTGTCAGGAAAACAGCAACAGCAAGTACACTACTTAACAAGCTCGATTCACTCACCACAAGTCATTGCATGACAAGATAAGCATAGAATCATCAAGAAGACATGTTTATGAAACAAACCAAGTCAAGAACAAGTCCATAGCATGCAAGGATCAACTATAGCAACCTTGGCCATATTGAGTAACAAGTAAACAATCTGCCAGGAAACATTTTGAAGCAAAAGTAGAGCACTCAAATGACATGCTAGGCTACTCCATAATTGCAAACAAGGGCATTAATGGATAGACAATAACCATATGTTCAAAACACCCTTACTGAAGTATCTCAAAATAAGCATGGATCTCTCTGTACCATCAAGTTTACATGGCATAAAAATATCAGCAGAACAGGGACCAAAATCAGCAATATCACGAAGCCTAGTTTGCATGCTTGTGCTAGTCACCACATTGATCACAAAAATACATGGTATATACCCCTGGAAAGATGGCATGGCATAGATCAACATACATGTAGACGTCAACCTCATAGGATGCTCAAATCAATCACGGCAAAAATGATAAATGAGCAAGTTATAACAGTTTCAGCAGATTAACATCAACATGCACTCTTCCAACAGCATATCGGGCATCAAGATGAGCTCAAATGAAAATGATGCAATGGAAAGAAATGAAGTACTCGTCGAGACGAACAATTTGACATATTGTACGCACAAAACGGAGCTCCGGATGCAGAGATGTGATGCGATGAACATGGCATGTTTACGCAAGATTCCAGGGACTTGGACGAATTTTGGAGGGGGGAAAGTCAACCTCATATGGATCCAGATCCAGATCCGGGCGACACGGAACCCGAGGTTCGCCGGAGCTTCGGTTCTCGCCGGAGCTTGGGGAGCAGATGGCCGGAGAAGGCGCCGGTGGCCAGGGTAGGACGGGAATGACGGAGAGGAGGCGAGGGGGTGAGGGGCGAGCTCGCCGGAGCTCGCAGCCGGCGAGGCCGAGGTCCGGAGGAGGCCGGCGGTGGGGCAGGCCAGCGCGGGCGGCGGAGGCGCGCCGGGGCAGCGGCCGACGGCGCCGGGCAACCGCGGGACGCGGGAGGGCGGCGCCGGCGCGGGGAGATGCCAGCGGGGCAGGTCGCCGGCGAGGCGGCAGCCTCCGGTGGCTTGAGCGGGGCTCGGGCGCGCGCGTGCTCCTGCGAGCTGCGGCGGCAGCTCGGGCCGCTCCGGCCCGCGGGCGGGCCGCGGATGGCCAGGCGGGCCGCGGCGAAGTGGGGCGCGGGCGTGGGCGAGGTGGCGCGACGCCATTGGGCGGGAGCGGCGACGGCGGCACCCACGTGGCGGGAGGAGATTGGTCGGGGGGCGGCGGAGCGGACGCGTCCAGGCAGGTCGGACGTGTCCGGCGAGCGCGGCAACGATTTTTAGGGTTAGGGGGGAAAATGATCCGGAAATTTCGGGGGAGAGGCATTTTTATAGGTAGAGGGAGCTAGGAGAGTCCAAATGAGGTGCGGTTTTCGGCCACGCGATCGTGATCGAACGACCGAGAGCATGGAGGGGAGTTTGCTGGGCTTTGGGCCACTTTGGAAGGGGTGTTGGGCTGCACACAAAAGAAGCCTTACGGTTACCCGGTTAACCGTTGGAGTATCAAACGACCTCCAAATGGCACGAAACTTGACAGGCGGTCTACCGATGCTATACCAAGGCCGCTTGGCAAACCTCGGGCCATTCCGAGAAAGTTTAACACCCGCACAAGAGAAGAGGCAAAAAGGGGACGCCGGAAGACATAGGAGTGCTGGATTGCAAAACGGACAACGGGGAAAATGCTCGGATGCATGAGACGAACATGTATGCAAATGCGATGCACATGATGACATGATATGAAATGCATATGATGACATGGCAAAGAGCAACACGCAAGCAAATGACATGGCAACAATGGCAAATAACTGGCAGACACCTGGCGCATCGAATCCGGGGCGTTACAGCCAGGCCTCGTTTCCATCGCTTGTTCCGTCTAAGCCCTCTAGATGAACACGATGACGCATTCCGTTCCGACCCAGTCGATTGGCTCCCCATGAAGATGACGATGATGCTGTTTCTCCATTCTGACTCAGCCATGTACACGAGCCCTGGCCGTACGTGTGCGCGAGTAGGCGTTCAAGACCCCTCCCGTATGTACACATATGTGGCCGTATTTTCTTTCTTGCACCCTGGCCGTCGTACGTACGTGTACATGCTACGTGCGTACCTCTACTACGACACGTGCGCGCCTATACAACAACCAGTATGTACATACACGTTCGCGACCAGAATGACAACGCTATGTATGCTTCGACCAGGTGGGTCCTGACTGTCAAGCACTTCCTTGCCTGCAAAGATGTAGCTGGTGGGTCCCAGTAGTCAAGGTGGCGAATTGTTTTGTTTTTTTTCCCAGACGCACTTCCTTGCGTGCGAAGATGTAGCTGTTGGGTCCCAGCAGTCAGGTGGCGAATCGTTTTTTTTGCCCGGACGCACTTCCTTGCGTCTGAAGGTGTAGCTGGTGGGTCCCAGCAGTCAGGGGGGAAACATTTTTTTCACGAAATACGGTGGCCCGTCTGGTGGGTCCCCGCTGTCAGGTGGAGGAATAATTATTTTGCGTGTAATAAGGAGGCACTTCCTTGCTGCGGCCGTGGACCCAACTGTCAGCCTCTCCACGTATAGTCAACGTCCGATGGAAGCCGTTCCTTGACCATGTTGACCACACCGCGCCGAGAGCACCAGGGCGGTGGACGACGGTGAGGCCTAGGAAGGGGACGACGCGGAGCCGGGGAAGACGCGGCAGTGGATGCCCATGCGTAGAGGAGTACGAGGGTTCACTGGTTCGCTGAAGTGTGAGGTTGCCGTCCCCGCAGAAAAACAGGGGGTGTGGGTGAGTAGAGGGATGGCTTGGCTAGCGGTGGGAGTAGTAGGCGGCGGTGAGGCCTCCGCCGCATCACAGCCGGCCACGGGAGGCAGGAGCACGAGGCACGACCGGTGCTAGTTTGGGCGGCTGGAGCAAGAAGACCAGAGGTTGAAGAAGCACTACGACCGTTGGATGGACATCGTACGGTCACTGGAGCTAGAATCGCGCATATTGACTAAGTTGACAAAGCCCTCCATCCCCGTCAACTTAGTAGGCCCACAAGTCAGCCTACCACTATACTAGGTCCCAGCTAACAGGGGGGTATTCATTTTTTTGTGCGTAATAAGGAGGCACTTCCTTGCATGCGAAGATATAGCTGGTAGGTCCGAGCTGTCAGCGGCGGTAATGTTTTTTTCCGCGAAATACAGAGGCCCTTTTGGTGGGTCCCTGATGTCAGGTGGAGGAATCATTATTTTGCACGTAATAAGGAGGCATTTCCTTGCGTGCGGCCGTGGACCCAGCTGTTAGCCTCTCCACGTACAGTCCACTTCAGATGCATGTCGGTTGAAACGTCCATTTTGCATCATGCTTTTATATCAATATTTATTGCATTATGGACTGTTATTACACATTATATCTCAATACTTATGGCTATTCTCTCTTATTTTACAAGGTTTATCATGAAGAGGGGGAATATCGGCAGCTGAAATTCTGGCTGGAAAAAGAGCAAACATTGGAAACCTATTCTGCATTGCTCCAAAAATTCTGAAACTCCACGAAACATGTTTTTGGAATTTATAAGAATTATTGAGCGAAAGAAATACACCAGGGGGCCCAAACCCTATCCAGGAGAGTGGAGGGCGCACCCCCCCTACAGGGCTCACCCCCTATCCCCTGGGCCCCCTGGTGGGCCTCCGGTGTCCATCTTCTGCTATATTAGAGCTTTTACCCTGGAAAAAATCATGGGCAAGCTTACGGGATGAAACTCCGCCGCCACGAGGCGGAACCTTGGCGGAATCAATCTAGGGCTCCGGCGGAGCTGTTCTAGCGGGGACACTTCCCTCTGGGAAATCATCACCAACATCATCACCAATGATCCTCTCATCGAGAGGGGGTCCATCTCCATCAACATATTCACCGGCACCATCTCCTCTCAAAACCCTAGTTCATCTCTTGTATCCAATCTTGTATCAAAACCACAAATTGGTACCTGTGGGTTGCTAATAGTGTTGATTACTCCTTGTAGTTGATGCTAATTGGTTTACTTGCCGGAAGATCATATGTTCAGATCCTTTATGCATATTATTACCCCTCTGATTATGAACATGAATATGCTCTGTGAGTAGTTACGTTTGTTCCTGAGGACATGGGTAAGGTCTTGCTATTAGTAGTCATGTGAATTTGGTATTCGTTCGTTATTTTGATGAGATGTATGTTGTCTTTTCCTCTAGTGGTGTTATGTGAACGTCGACTACATGACACTTCACCATTATTTGGGCCTAGAGGAAGGCATGGGGAAGTAATAAGTAGATGATGGGATGCTAGAGTGACAGAAGCTTAAACCCTAGTTTATGCGTTGCTTCGTTAGGGGCTGGTATGGATCCATATGTTTAATGTTGTGGTTAGGTTTACCTTAATACTTCTTTTGTAGTTGCCGATGCTTGCAATAGGGGTTAATCATAAGTGCGATGCTTGTCCAAGTAAGGGCAGTACCCAAGCACCGGTCCACCCACATATCAAATTATCAAAGTACCGAACGCGAATCATATGAACATGATGAAAACTAGCTTGATGATAATTCCCATGTGTCCTTGGGAGCTCCTTTCTCATTATTAGAAATTGTCCAGGCTTATCCTTTGCTACATAAAGGATTGGGCCACCTTGTTGCACTTTATTTACTTTATTTACTTGTTAGTTGTTACTATTTATCTTATCACAAAACTATCTATTACCTATTATTTCAGTGCTTGCAGAGAAAACCTTACCGAAAACCGCTTATCATTTCCGTCTGCTCCTCGTTGGGTTCGACACTCTTACTTATCGAAAGGACTACAATAGATACCCTACACTTGTGGGTCATCATTGGTCATTGACCACGTTGACCATGCCGCGCCGAGAGCATCAGGGCGGTGGACGACGATGAGGCCTAGGAAGGGAACGACACGGAGGCAGGGAAGACTCGGCAGTTGTTTCCCACGCGGAGGGGAGTACGACTGTACGAGGGTTTACTAGTTCATCTGCCATCGCCGGAGAATAACAGCAAGTGTGGCTGAGTAGAGGGATGGCTAGGCCAGCAATGGGAGTACGGTGGGGCGGTGAGCCTGCGCGGCAGCACAGCCGGCCGCGAGGAGGAGGGAACAGGCAGTCCCGCCGGCGCTTGTTTTAGCGGCTGGAGCAGGAAGAGCAGAGATTGAAGAAGCACGACGGCCGTTGGATGGACATCCAACAGTCACTGCTTGTGCGTCAACTTTTTTTAGGAAAGCCTCAAATCTGTGGAAAACAGCATACAGCCCATCTGCCATTATTTCTAATAATTTACAACCCATTTGCTAATTCTTAAGGTTTTTTGGAGCCCATATTCTTTTTGTTAGCATTACAGCCCACATTCTGGCCACGGTTAAAAAATTATACGAAATTTTGCGTATTTCGGTGCAGTCCGAACTATTTTTAATCCCGAAATTTTTACTCACATTCAAACTGATTTTAAAAATAAATGTATATCAATATAAAATCCAACAAATTCTCCACGAATAAAAATTAATGTAATTTAAAATCTCAAAATGAAAAAAAGTTATTTGAAACTAATTGCCGATTTGATGTGTTTTAAAAAAGGACAGGTCATTTCTCATTACTGATGGGCCATTTTCTTGGCCAGCCGAATGAAAGCTCTCTTCGTCTTGAAAGATTTGCAGCCCAACAGGCCTGACAAAGCGACTTACTTGGCAAATCACAAAAAAAACTGGGCTATGGCCGTGGACCCAGGTATCAGCCTCTCCATGTACAATACTCTTCCGATGGAAGTCGTTCCTTGACCACGTTGACCACGCCGCACAGAGAGCACCACGACGGTGGACGACAGCGAGGCCTAGGAAGGGGACGATGCGGAGCCGGGGAAGACGCGGCAGTGGAAGCCCGCACAGAGAGGAGTACGAAGGTTCATTGGTTCGGAGTGTTGCTGGTTCGGCTGCGGTGTGAGGCTGCCGTCGCCGCAGGGCAGCAGTGGGAATAGTAGGGGCGGTGAGGCCTCCGCGGCAGCACAGCCGGCCACGGGAGGCAGGAGCATGCGGCACGACCGGCGCTGCTTTGGGCGGCTGGAGCAAGAAGACCGGAGGTTGAAGAAGTACTACGACCATTGGATGGACATCGTATGGTCACTGGAGCTAGAATCGTTCATATTGACTAAGTTGACAAAGCCCTTCGTCCCCGTCAACTTAGTAGGCCCACAAGTCAGCCTCCCACCAAGTGGGTCCCAGCTAGCCGGGGGAGTATTCATTTTTTTTGTGCATAATAAGGAGGCACTTCCGGTGGGTCCGAGCTAACAGCAGGGGGAGCGATTTTCACGAAATACGGTGGCCCGTCCGGTGGGTCCCAGCAGTCAGGGGGAAACGTTTTTTTTGCAAAATACGGGTGGCCCGTCCGGTGGGTCCCCGCTGTCAGGTGGAGGAATAATTATTTTCCGCGTAATAAGGAGCCACTTCCTTGCGGCTGCCGTGGACCCAGCTGTCAGCCTCTCCACGTACAGTACTCTTCCGATGGAATTCGGTCGTTGACCACATTGACCACGCCGCGCCGAGAGCACCATGGCGGTGGACGACATCGAGGCCTAGGAAGGCGACGATGCGGAGCCGGGGAAGATGCAGCAGTGGATGCCCACGCGTAGAGGAGTATGAAGGTTCACTCGTTCGGCTGCGGTGTGAGGCTGCCGTCACCGCAGAATAACAGGGGGTGTGGGTGAGAGGAGGGATGGCCTGACCAGCGGCGGGAGTAGTAGGGGGCGGTGAGGCCTCCGCGGCATCACAGCCGGCCATGGGAGGAAAGAACAGGCGGCACGATCGGCGCTGCTTTGGGCGGCTGGAGCAAGAAGACCAGAGGTTGTAGAAGCACGATGGCCATTGGATGGACATCGTACGATCACTGCGGCTAGAATCGTTCATATTGACTAAGTTGACAAAGCCCTCCTTCCCCGTCAACTTAGTGGGCCCACAAGTCAGCCTCCCACCAAGGTGGGTCCCAGCTAGGAGGGGGAGTATTCATTTTTTTCTGCTTAATAAGGAGGCACTTCCGGTGGGTCCAAGCTGACAGCGGGGGAACATTTTTTTCATGAAATACGATGGCCCATCAGGTGGGTCCCAGCAGTCAGGGGGCAAACGTTTTTTTCACAAAATACGGTGGCCCGTCCAGTGGGTCCCTGCTGTCAGTTGGAGGAATCATTATTTTCCGCGTAATAAGGAGGCACTTACTTGCTGCGGCCGTGGACCCAGCTGTCAGACTCTCCACGTACAGTATACTTCCGATGGAAGTCGTTCCTTGACCACGTTGACCACGCTGCATTCTGTTGCATGCATGCCTCCATGGGCGTGGTGCGTCCCCACTGTCAGCCTCTCTCGTACATTCATCATCCGATGAATATCGGTTGTTGACCACGTTGACCTCACCGTGCTGAGTGCACCCAGACTGGAACGGCCCAGAGATGGGGAAGATGGGGCAGTGGAGTCGCAGATGGAGAGGAGTGGGAAACTTCACTGGTTCGCAGCACAGCCGCGGTGCCGCCCACGGGAGACAGGAGCAAGAACAGAGGTTGAAGAAGGAGCACGGCTGTTGGATTAACATCCAACGGTCCATTTGCTAGAATCATTTGTTGATTAAGTTGACAAAGCTGTGCGTACATGAGGGAGTCCTGGACTAGGGGGTGACCGGATAGTCCAACTATCATCTTCGGCCGGACTCCTGTACTGTGAAGATACAAGATTGAAGACTTCGTCCCGTGTCCGGATGGGACTTTCCTTGGCGTGGAAGGCAAGCTTGGCAATACGAATATGTAGATCTCCTACCATTGTAACCGAGTCTGTGTAACCCTAACCCTCTTCGGTGCCTATATAAACCGGAGGGTCTTAGTCCGTAGGACGAACAACAATCATACCATAGGCTAGCTTCTAGGGTTTAGCCTCTCTAATCTCGTGGTAGATCTACTATTGTACTACCTATATCATCAATATCAATCAAGCAAGAGTAGGGTTTTACCTCCATCGAGAGGGCCCGAACCTGGGTAAAAACATTGTGTCCCTTGTCTGCTGTTACCATCCGCCTAGACGCACAGTTCGGGACCCCCTACCCGAGATCCGCCGGTTTTGACACCGACATTGGTGCTTTCATTGAGAGTTCCTCTGTGCCGTCGCCATCAGGAAGGATGCCCATCCCGTCTTTAAAGACGACACTGTGGCTAAAGGAGATTTGGCTATCGGCCAAACTCTCCGGATAGGCGGTTTCCTTATGACCGCCTGTTCGGCCGCCGCGCCGGCGATGACTTCTCGGGTCATCGAAAGCAATCTTCACGTCAACTCGGAACTCGCCGAGCAGTTAGATCCGACGGAGCTCTCTTCCTTAAACGAGCTCTTGGATCGCATCGCTGCCCTGGGAGTCGCTACAGACTATGATCAGATTGGGCTTAAACCCGATCTGAGGAAGATTCACTCTCCCCAGGTTACCCACCACATTGCTGTGGTAGAGGAACAATGTGGCGACCCTTCTTCTATCTTAAGGACTAGTTACGTCCGGATTCCTGATCCCTCCATGCCGGATTCCCGCGGAGGGGAGGACGTCACTCAAGCCCTGAACCTAAAGCCAGGCATCAGGCTAGATTCATTGGACAACATCCAAGAACCCAAGCTTCCAAGTTCGGAAAATACTTGGCCCCTGAGTTTTAAAGTGGACGGGGTTCCGAATTTAATTCCACCTGCCCACCCAAACATAAGTGAGCTATCCCAAATCCGGCAAGAGCCCGCAGAAACAGTACACCATTACTGGGCCAGATTCCTCCTGGTCATAAACAGGATAAAGGACTGTCGTGAGGAGGACGCAATTTCATTCTTCTGCAATAATTGCACGGACAAGGGAATCCTCAACGCCGTAAGTCGCCGTGAAATCACACGCTTCGCTGACTTGGCGTCCATAGTACGAAAGTACTGTGAGATGGAAAGGGCCTGGAAAACCGAAATCAATTTTTGGGACAATCCGGCCCTGAATACAATCCCAGTCCGAAATAAAAAGGTGCATCATCGCCAGGCACCTGGGTTAAATACCAAAAAGCAAAAACCCTCTATAGGGCATGGAACCATATTGGAAGGATGGCTCAATGGACCCTGCAAAATTCATAGTACAGAGGGCGCCACTCCAACTCATAGCCTTAGAGCATGTTGGATACTACGGCAGGTGGCCAAAATCGGCGAAGAGCTTCTAACTCCAAAGCACCAGCCCATGGGTACCAGTACGGTATTAACAGTCTTCGAGACTTTCGCATCATATAATATGCGGAAACGAACACTCCGCAGCCTTGCCGAAGTCTACCGAGTAGCAACAATAAACCCATGGAGTGACACGGCAATTATCTTTAATGCCAATGACGAACCTAAATTCCGAACAGCCCGAGCACCAGCCGCATTGGTCCTCAGTCCAATAGTGGACGGCTTTCGCCTTACCAAGGTACTCATGGATGGTGGCAGCGGATTGAACCTCATTTACGAGGAAACCTTCAGAAAAATGGAAATAGACTGGAGCCGCATTGAGCGAGGCAGCACAACCTTTAGAGGAATAATCCCCAGTCGGGAAGCATGTTGTATAGGAAAAATCACACTGGATGTGGTGTTCGGCACGCCAGATAATTACAGGTCCGAGGAGGTCACGTTCCAAGTGGCCCCGTTCAGCAGCGGTTATCACGCTCTATTGGGGCGAGAAGCATTCACAATTTTCCAAGCTATACCCCATTACGGGTACATGAAGCTCAAAATGCCCGGGCCCAACGGAATCATCACTCTTGCTAGTGACCCAGACATAACACTCTGCGCCGAAAACAAGACAGCCACACTGGCCCTCGAGGCACTATCCAAAGCCCTAGCAGCCGAGGAACTCACTATGTTGCACTCCACGGTAAATAGGGATGATGTGATACTCGATAAGAGATCCAAGTCCACCTCCTTTAAACCAGCAGACGAAATAGTCAAATTCCAAGTCCATCCAACGGACCCTACAAAAACGGCCTCCATTGGGGCACAATTAAACCCTGATGTAGACTCCGCACTACGAGAATTCCTATGCGAAAATTGGGACATCTTTGCATGGCACCCTTCAGACATGCCAGGAATCCCACACCAGCTGGCCGAGCACAGCCTAAACATCATAAAAGGATTCAAGCCAGTCAAACAGGCTCTTCGGCGTTTCTCCGAACCCAAGAAACAGGCCATGGGAGAGGAGCTAGCCAAATTATTGGAGGCCGGATTCATCAGAGATATAAAACATCCGGACTGGCTAGCAAACCTGGTGATGGTACCAAAGAAGGACAAATCCTGGCGCCTATGCGTCGATTTTAAAGACCTCAACAAGGCTTGCCCAAAGGATCCCTTCCCCCTCCCCCGCATCTATCAAATTATCGACGCTACTGCAGGACACGATTCATTGTGTTTCCTCGACGCATAGTCCGACTACCACCAAATTAAGATGGCAGAGCCTGACCAGGCCGCAACGGCATTCATCACCCCATACGACCCATTCTGCTTCAACACAATGCCCTTTGGGCTCAAAAACGCCGGCGCAACATATCAGCGCATGATTCAGACATGTCTGGCAAACCAGATCGGCAAAACAGTGGAGGCATACGTAGACGATGTGGTCATCAAAACCAAGCACGTCGAAACTCTAGTAGACGATTTGAGTCTCATGTTCGATAATCTCCGAACATACGACATTAAGCTTAACCCAGAAAAATGTGTTTTCGGCGTACCAGCCGGAAAGCTCTTGGGCTTCATTGTATCTGGTAGAGGAATTGAAGCAAACCCAGCCAAGATCTGAGCTCTATCGCAATTGGATATCCCAAAGGACCTCAAACAAATACAAAAATTGACGGGATGCATGGCGGTTTTAAGCCGCTTCATCTCCCGTTTAGGAGAAAAGGCATTGCCCCTTTATTGCCTTCTCCGACGCACCGAACACTTTGAGTGGACGGATGCCGCCACGGTCGGACTCGAAGAAATAAAAGCCATATTGGCAACAAATCCGGTCCTGGCCGCGCCCAACGTGGGCGAACCAATGCTATCATATATCGCGGCAACTCATCAAGTTGTAAGCGCGATACTCGTTGTCGAACGAGAAACGGACGGACACAAGTTCCCCCTTCAAAAACCAGTTTACTACGTGTCCAACGTCCTGACTCCATGCAAGTCATGGTACCCGCATTATCAGAAGATAGCATACGCGGTGTACATGGCATCCCGGAAGCTGCGACACTACTTTCAAGAGTGTTCGATAACAGTAGCCTCCGAAGTACCTCTTAATGACATTATAAACAACTGCGACGCGACGGGCCGGATCGCCAAATGGGCCATTGAGCTCCTCCCGTTCGACATAACCTATAAGCCATGGCGAGCTATTAAGTCGCAAGTTTTGGCCGACTTCACCGCCAAATGGACTGAAGCCAAACTCCCTAAAGAGTACGGCGCATATTCCAACTGGATCATGCACTTAGACGGCTCAAAAATGTTGGCTGGTCTGGGTGCCGGCGTCGTCCTAACGTCCCCAATCGGAGATACGGTTCAATACGTACTCCAGATAATGTATACGGACTCCAACAACATAGCCGAATATGAGGCCCTTCTACATGGCCTCTGGATGGCAATCTCCATGGGCATTCATCGCCTAGAGGTGCGCGGGGATTTGAACCTCGCGATATCCCAAATAAATGGAGACTTTGATGCCAAGGATCCAAAAATGGCAGCTTATCGCAACGCCGTCCTAAAAATGTCAGCTCGGTTTGAGGGGCTCGAATTTCACCATATAGCCCGAGATAACAACCAGGCAGCAGACGTATTGGCACGCATTGGCGCAAAGCGCTATGCCGTCCCTCCCAACATCTTCCTAGAGAGGCTGTTCAAGCCGTCTGTACTATGGGAGGGGGAATCCGGAAATAATAACCCGGACCCAACCGCACTACCCGACACCGAACATTCTGACACAATTGGCGGTTCTGCCATCGAAGTAACATCCTCAGCCCACATAATAATGGCAGTCATTGCCCCGTGGACGGAACCATCCCTAGCCTACCTAACCACGTAGGAACTTCCCGAGGACCAAAACGAGGCCCGCTGCATAGTGCGGCGATCTAAAGCCTATAAGGTCCATGAGGGAGAGCTTTACAAGAAAAGCACAACCGGAGTCCTTCAAAGGTGTATCTCTGAAGAGGAAGGGCGGAACCTTCTGGCTGAAATTCACGCCGGGCTCGGCGGGCACCATGCCGCAGCCCGGGCCCTTGTAGGCAAGGCCGTCCGTACAGGATTTTATTGGCCGACGGCCCGGGCAGATGCTCAGGACTTAGTCCAACAATGCGTCGGTTGCCAGCTCTTTGCTAATCAAAGCCACATGCCACCCACCTCCCTCAAAACTATACCCATAACCTGGCCCTTCGCAGTCTGGGGGCTTGACATGGTTGGACCCCTTAAAGGAGGAACCCACAAGCAAAAATACCTACTGATCATGGTGGATAAATTCACCAAATGGATAGAGGCCAAACCTGTTAAGACAGCCGAATCCGGACCGGTGATAGACTTCATATCAGGGGTCGTACACTGTTACGGCGTCCCCCATAGCATCATCACTGATAACGGCACGAACTTTATGCCCGACGAGGTTAAACTCTGGTGCAAAAACATGGGCATCAAACTCGACTATGCTTCAGTCTATCACCCTCAAACTAACGGTCAAGTCGAGCGAGCAAATGGTCTAATTATGAGCGGCATCAAACCCCTATTAGTGCGGTCCCTCAAGGAGTCTAACACGCACTGGGTAGAGGAGCTCGACTCCGTACTCTGGGGGCTGCGGACCACTCCGAATCGCACCACTAGATTTACACCATTCTTTATGGTATACGGCGCAGAGGCAGTTCTGCCCTGTGACATAATTCATGACTCACCTCGCGTGCGCATGTACGAAGAAAGAGAAGCCGAGCTCGATCGGCAAGACAGTTTGGACGCATTGGAGGAGGAGCGTGACATGGCAAAAGCCCGTTCCGCATTCTATCAACAGCAAGCTCGAAGATATCAAAGCAGAGAAGTACGGGCCAAAACATACAACATTGGCGAGTTAGTTCTACGCTTGCCGGACAAGAAAAAGGACAAACTCAAGCCCAAATGGGAAGGTCCCTTTATCATCGACCAAGTCCTGACCGGTGGAGCGTACCGTCTGCGAGATACATCGGATAACCGACTTGAGCCGAACCCATGGAACGCAGCCCGTCTCCGAAGATTCTACGCCTAGCACCGGATTCTGAGTTCGTCTCCTTCCTCCGTCTATACTTTACATATTAGATGTCTTCTGTTTCTCTCCTTCTCCCCCCTTTCCTATTACAGCCTTTTAAAAGCTTGTTCACGCATTGTTCGCACACACTTGACGCATTATCCGCGCTCATTATACCTGGGGGCTTCTTTAACAGAAGCTTATTTATACGGGCTTCATGCCCAACACATGTGTCACACTTCCGCATGTACCTTTTATACACCATTATATGCATCGATATGACTTAAGTTTTGGCCAAGCTGGGTTGCCTGGCTCCTGTGCTTACCCCTACGTTCCCGATTGTTCGTCTAGGCGGTAAAGGGAGCACCTCTGCGATTGTTACTGCCGGGTCAGCCGGATGTGTACCTGATAACCCACAAGTATAGGGGATCGCAACAGTTTTCGAGGGTAGAGTATTCAACCCAAATTTGTTGATTCGACACAAGGGGAGCCAAAGAGTATTCTCAAGTATTAGCAGTTGAGTTGTCAATTCAACCACACCTGGAAACTTAGTATCTGCAGCAAAGTGTTTAGTAGCAAAGTAATATGATAGTGGTGGTAACGGTAACAAAAGTAAAGACAGCAAAAGTAATGTTTTTGGTATTTTGTAGTGATTGTAACAGTAGCAACGGAAAAGTAAATAAGTGTAAACCAGTATATGGAAAACTCGTAGGCACGGGATTAGCGATGGATAATTATGCCGGATGTGGTTCATCATGTAACAGTCATAACAAAGGGTGACACAGAACTAGCTCCAGTTCATCAATGTAATGTAGGCATGTATTCCGTATATAGTCATACGTGCTTATGGAAAAGAACTTGCATGACATCTTTTGTCCTACCCTCCTGTGGCAGTGGGGTCCTATTGGAAACTAAGGGATATTAAGGCCTCCTTTTAATAGAGAACCGGAACAAAGCATTAGCACATAGTGAATACATGAGCTCCTCAAACTATGGTCATCACGAGGAGTGGTCCCGATTATTGTCACTTCGGGGTTGCCGGATCATAACACATAGTAGGTGACTATAGACTTGCAAGATAGGATCTAAAACTCACATATATTCATGAAAACATAATAGGTTCAGATCTGAAATCATGGCACTCGGGCCCTAGTGACAAGCATTAAGCATAGCAAAGTCATAGCAACATCAATCTCAGAACATAATGGATACTAGGGATCAAACCCTAACAAAACTAACTCGATTACATGATAAATCTCATCCAACCCATCGTCGTCCAGCAAGGCTACGATGCAATTACTCACGCACGGCGGTGAGCATCATGAAATTGGTGATGGTGGATGGTTGATGATGACGACGGCGATGAATCCCCCTCTCCAGAGCCCCAAACGGACTCCAGATCAGCCCTCCCGAGAGAGATTAGGGTTTGGCGGCGGCTCTGTATCGTAAAACGCGATGAAACTTTCTCTCCGATTTTTTTCTCCCCGAAAGCCAATATATGGAGTTGGAGTTGGCGTCGGAGGGCCACCAGGGGGCCCACGAGGTAGGGAGGCGCGCCCAGGGGGGAGGGGCGCGCCCCCCACCCTCATGAACAAAGTGTGGCCCCCCCTGGCCTTCATCTTTGGC